>NW_024746782.1:0-29723 GCF_018991925.1 Homarus americanus
CTGTTCAGTCCCCAAAACTTCTTCTTCCATCAATAGTTCATTAACAGTGTATGTAAGGTCCACCATGTTTTTCACTACAACGGTACAGCAAAGTATATTTTTTTAGCATTAAACTGTTATTATTTTATTGTCTAATCATCACTACATATAACATCATCCATCATCACTACATATAACACCATCCATCATCACTATATATAACACCATCCATCATCACTACATATAACACCACCCATCATCACTACATATAACACCATCCATCATCACTACATATAACACCATCCATCATCACTACATATATCACCACCCATCATCACTACATATAACAACATCCATCATCACTACATATAACACCATCCATCATCACTACATATAACACCATCCATCATCACTACATATATCACCACCCATCATCACTACATATAACACCATCCATCATCACTACATATAACACCACCCATCATCACTACATATAACAACATCCATCATCACTACATATAACATTATCCATCATCACTACATATACCACCATCCATCATCATCACTACATATAACACCATCCATCATCACTACAGATCGGTAAAGTAGTTTCCGGGATTCTCGTGCAGACACACATACACACAAACACACAAACAAACACACACACAGACATACTTTTTTGTTATATATATATATATATATATATATATATATATATATATATATATATATATATATACTATATATATATATATATATATATATATATATATATATATATATATATATATATATATATATATATATATATATATATATATATATATATAACATTTTAAAAAACATTGTTTTCTAATGCTATTATGTTGATTTTAATAAGTTTCAAATATTTTTTACCCTTTTATAACTGTTTAATCGGCTATTAATCATATACATTACATTCAGAATGATTTGCAATCATTTATAGTCCTTTTCTGTATAAACAAAAAGCAGTGAAAATTTCAGATTTGGAAAACAAGCTTTGATCAGTTGTCTAGACTCACCCATCATGCTTAAAGACAAAAAGGTTTTATTATTCCTAATGCATGGAAATAAATCTGCTGATCTACTTTTGCAGTTGAAAGTTATAAACAATTCATTTTAGTCCAATGAGAGAGAGAGAGAGAGAGAGAGAGAGAGAGAGAGAGATGGGTATAGGTAACTTGTCCCCATTGGACCAGTATAATACGTGATCTGAACACCTTAGAATGAGAGGCTTCCAGCTCAGCCATAAACGGAAGCAGTCACCAGTTATACTGGACAGTGGTAACTTGGCTCCCTTATAATCAGGATCTGAGATGTGTACAGCTAATTACCACTTTCACCAGTGTATAAATATTCAGCTTATATTCCAAGATCGTATTTTAACAACAGGATGTAAGGATTCATGATGTATATTAGACCAGTTTCTATTTACACATTGATGTATACCGGTGCATTAAAACAAGAAATTAGACAATCGAAGTTCTGAATATCCTGAATTCATCCATATTGAATGCAAACAGGGTTGCATTGACCTGAAACAGACCATGATGAACTATATACTGTATTACAGTGAGCAACTGAGCACTATGCAATGTAAACAACTGAAATGTACAATGAAAAATCATGTGCATTCATTTATTAACTAATGCTTTTCAAATTGAATATAATTAATGGAAAAATAATTCGAACTTCGAAACATGTTTGTTTTAATTTTTTCTCTTTCCTACAGGAACAGTTTGACAATTAAGTTTAAATTTTTAATTACCAAATGGAAACTGATGGTGTGAAATATTAACAAGTGTTCATAAATATGACAATATGTATATATATATATATGAGGAGGAGAGGAGTATATATATATATATATATATATATATATATATATATATATATATATATATATATATATATATATATATATATATATATATATATATATATATATATATATATATATATATATATATACAAACAATACCTCACTATTCAGGAATCGAACCCAGGATCTCTGCGTGTGAACAAGGATCGCTTTTCACACGTACATAGCTTAATACAAATACAAAGTTAAAGAGTTTTTTATTGTAATCACGTAGATCACACCACTCGGATTTTAAACATTAATAACTTTACTCTAAGCTGTGTTGTGAAGACTGTAGACAATACCACGATGGCTGTGCTGTGAGGCGTTAACTTGTTTTTTTTAATCCAAAATTTTTAAACATTCATGAATTTAAGTGCGTGTTGTATCTTACCCGGAAGAAGGTAAATGGGGGGGGTGTAGCACCAGGAGGCTGGAGAAGGTTGGGGCGTTGGGGAAGTGGGTCTGGGGGCAGATATAATCAAAACACCTCGTAAGTTATACACTTGGCGATCTTGTGACCGACTTACAGTGTACACTACCGAAACTTACAAACTGCTAACAATTTTAAGAACATAAGTATGGAGGAAACTGAAACAGGCCTATTGGCCCATACTAGGCAGCCCCGTTTACACCCAACCCTATCGCTCGTATATTTGTCCTACCTATATTTGAAGCTACCCAGCGTGTTCGAGTTATCGATGATGTTTGGTAACTTGTTCCACTCATTTACTACTCTATTTCCAAACTAGTGTTTACCTATCTCGCGCCTAAATCTAAAATTGTCTACTTTGAAACAATTGCTGCTACGAGTTCGCTCTTGGTTGGATAGTTTAAGTGCCTTTGTCATATCACCTTTTTATTACCCTGATTTCCATTTATACACCTCGAAGATATCGCCCCTCACGCTACGTCTCTCGAGGGAGTGTAAATTCAAATGATTTAATCTGTCTCTATTCTCAAGGTCCCCAATGCCCGGGATAAGATAATTTTTAACGTATTAAATTTCATCTTTCAATATTATATTTCATTTTACTACAGGTATATGAAACTTATTTTCTGTAGTTTTCTCCGATAAAAAAGCTTTAATGGGGTTTATCATAGCTTAGAAGGCATATACTGTCAATGCAATTTGGAAATATACGCGCTATGTCCGGGTTTATTCCGTTACGGGAGCTGTGAAGGTAACGTCGAAAGTTAGTAGACATTTTGTTTTCAGTATCGTTACAAAAAAGGACTTACAGCCTCGAGCATCGACTTACAGAGTCAATTGGGGAATACAATATTGTAAATACTTTTGAATATCCGCCATCTTGAAGGTAATCTTAGGAGGTGAAGGAGAGAGGATTGCACTAAGGGTATTGGGGCAGTAGTATTTGTAGATGAAGGGATTGGAAAGGGTTCTGCGGGTATTGGAGAAGTGGGCTTGGGAGGTGAAGGGGAGGGAAGAGTTCTGGTGTTGTTCAGTAATTGTTGCTGGTAGGCGAAAAAGAGGTGAACGAGAGGGCGGTACTAAGGTATGTAAAGGGGAAGGCGGTACTGCGTAAGTGAATGGGAGGGGTACTGGGTAAGAAAAGTGGAGGGTTACTAGGAAGGTGAAAGGGCTGGGTACTGGGAAAGTAATAGGTAATAGGTAGGTAAAGGCAAGGGGTACAAGGAGGGAGAAAGGAAGAAGTATTGGGTAAACCCAAACCTTTTCAAGTCTCCAACTACATTCTTTATATCTCTTTCCGTTTTTAGGGAGGTGTATGCTCCTACTGCAACCCACGTACACCTACAGTATAACTCGACTCACGGATCTTGAATTTTTTCTTTATGATGTACTCTGGTCCATAAATATTTATCCTACCAACTATGACTATTTTTCTATGTTTCCTATACTCTTATCCCAACTCTACCAACTATATGGGACTCTTTGACTATCTCACTTCTTGTCATGAGTCGTTGCTATCCACATACCCCAACACCGAGATCCTCTACCTTGGGGATTTCAATGTACATCAAAGAGAGTGGCCTGGCTCTGCTAGGGATGGACTAGGTCAGGGGTGGCGAACCTTTTTGAGAGCGTGTGCCCAAATTGGCGATAATCTGAAAAATTCTCTCACGCGCCCGTGGGAATTTTGAGCAGAAGATTATTATTATTATTATTATTATTATTATTATTATTATTATTATTATTATTATTATTATTATTATTATTATTATTATTATTATTATTATTATTATTATTATATATTATACATATTATTATTATTATTATTATTTTATACATATTATTATATATATTATTATTATTATTATTATTATTAGTATTATTTTTATTATTATTATTATTATTATTATTAATATTATTATTATTATTATTTTTTTTTATTATTATTACATATTATTATTATTATTATTATTATTATTATTATTATTATTATTATTATTATTATTATTATTATTATTAATATTATTATTATAATTATTATTATTATTATTATAATTATTATAATTATTATTATTATTATTAGTATTATTATTATTATTAGTATTATTACATTATTATTATTATTATTATATTGGTATTTTACAACATTTTATAGAGAAAGAGAACAAAATGCTTGAAAGAGTTCTTAGAGAAGTCTGTTTAGGCAACCTGTAACTCTTCTGAATTGTTTTAAATGGAACAGCTTTAGGAATTACGTGTTATTTATAACTAGTAATTTGCCTGAGGTAAAATTAATGAATTACGTGACAATATTAATGGACCTTCATTTTAGAAGAAAGGAGGAGTCTTGTTGCTTATTTACGTGTATTACTTTTTTTTACTATTAACAAAGGTATAACAGAGAAGAGATTGAAATAAATGAAAGCATTTTAGAAAAAGCCTGTTCAAAAAATTATTAATATCAATGTTTTTAAAAAGACAATTGAAAAATAACATCACTTATAAGTAGTACTGTACCTTATAACCAATATATGAAATGTGACAATGAAATGATAAGCTTTGATTTATACTAAATAATTAAACAAAAATCAGGGAAAGGAAAATAAGCATAATTTACTCTCATTGAAACTTTTGTTGCTGCACCAACGATGACAGATATTTTATATTAGGCTTGTACTTGGTTGTTTTGAGAGCTAAGCACGCAGCACAAGTTTCATCAGTAAGTCTACTCCTATAATTTGACTTGGCAAAGTTCATCACTGAAAACAATGACTCGCATGAATATGTAGATGAAAATACTGTTAATACTGCCATTGCAAAATTTTTCACACAGTCAAATGTATCAGGAATGAAATTCCAGAGTTTCAGAACCTCATTTACAGCAATTTTCGGCGCTGATCCAGTCATTAACCGATCTCTTTCAATATTTTCCAGTTCAGCTCTTAAGTCGACAAATTTTTTACTCTAATTTGAGCTGTTTTGTAAATCAATCAATTGCATATCAAATTTATTCAAATCAATCCACTGCAACATTTCAAAATTCAGTTTGTCTAATGTTACAATGTCTGCACAGTTTATAAATTTTGCAGTTTCTTTAAATGACCTGAACTTAGTAAATTTTATAGAAAATTGTTCAGTAGTTGAATCAATGATGCTCGAAAATTGCATTTGAAGGCTCTGAATGTCTGTTTTCTTATGTATTTTAAGATCAGTCATGTGTTTTTTTAGGTTTGGGAAATATTTAAAAGTGCCATTATCGACATCACGTTTAAAAATTTTCAATTTGACTTCAAAGGCTTTTATGTTATCAAACATAACATCAAGTGTTTTGCCAGATCCCTGTAATTTGGTGTTCAAGTCATTTAAATGTGAGAAGAAATCTGTAAAAAACATCAATCTACAAATCCACACAACGTCAGATAAGTCTTGACAAGAAAATTTTTCATTCTTCAAAAACAGACGAATTTCATCAAAACACTCAAGAAATCGTTTGAGGACAGAACCTTGACTAAGCCAACAAACATTATTGTACATAAGTAGTCCTGTGTACACCGAATTCACTTCGCTCAGTAAATTCTGAAATTTTCTTTTTTTTTTAAAGCAGGCGCAGAAATAAAATTGACTACCTTGGTTACAATTTTCATCACTTCTTCAAGTTCTTTAAGGTCAGCTTTTGCACACAAAGCCTCCTGGTGTGCAATACAATGAAAGGCTACCAGCGGATGTCCAACATATTTTTCAAACAAATTTACAAAACCTGTTTCCCTACGAATCATGTTGGGTGCACCATGAGTTGTCACGGAAACTATTTTTGAAAGATCAACTTGTCGATTAGACAAGGTAAAGTTACCAAGTTACAGTTCTTCACATATTTCATCGCCCCTACACAATCGAGCAATAATGGCTAGCCTAGCTGATGATGTAACATCAGTGCTCTCATCAAGACAAATGGAAAGCAATTTACATGAACCAGTATCTTTTGTTAGCTGTTCTACTATGTTTGTTTCCATCTTTAATATTCTATCATTTACTGTGTTTCTACTCACTTTTATCGCAAAGCCATTTATGAACAGTTTCATAATGCCGCTTTACGGAGGAAATCCTGCACACCACTGTTTCGGAACATACGATGCATAATGCATTATCACCCTTTTTGATCATGCCAAATCTTTCACGCCACGATTCTTGAAAATCTGTGCTGCTGCTGCTGCTGCTGTTGCTGTTGCTGCTGCTGCTGCCTTCATTTGAATTTTTTTGTTTCTTTGCTGGTTAAGCTGACATTCTGGACAATCTGAAAAGGGTAGATACGATGCTAATACTAATGCGAAGTCAAAACAGAGTAGTAAACAGTATTGCGGCTTACAAATCACTTTACCAATAAATAATCACTCAACCACATTCCACACGACATAATATTCTAATCGTCAAACATTTCAAGAATTTTATTATTCGTATCATTAGTTTATTATCGTTTTCTTCTATGTCACAAAATATCCAGTGTTCACTCACAAACAACTGAAGGAAAATATGAGCATAGCGAAGCCAATACCAGCCGTTCACTTCTATCATTACCCGAATACTGATGTGTACACTGGGTCCGCAGGAATTTCAAAATGTGTCATCCAAAGTAAAGTGTTCTCGTAACCGCCCAGCTGGCGCCAAGCCGGCATGAGACGTCTCCTGTGAACACATCTCACTGCTCCCGGTTTGTAAAAATTCATTCGCAGCAATAATTGGTAGTAATGAAAATCAATATATATATATATATATATATATATATATATATATATATATATATATATATATATATATATATATATATATATATATATATATATATATATATATATATATAAATATACAGATATATATTATGGGTGGGGTTTAACAAATCTTGGGGCGGCAGTGGATGCCGCATACCCCCAAAAAATTTTCGCGTGCCACCTTGGGCATGCGTGCCATAGGTTCGCCACCCCTGGACCAAGTGGAGTCTACCCACTCTCCTTTTCCCTAATTAATGATCTGGAACAAATACTTAAACATTCTACAAGTGTTCTAGATCGACACGATCAAATTGCAAGCATTCTTGATCATTGTCTTACCTCTAACCCTTTACACTATTCATACTCAATTTCCGCCCCATTAGGGTCTTCTGATCACAATCTTTTTTCTATTAAATCAAACCAGGCACAACCACCTACCCCACCCCTCTAAACACTAACTATGGCACTATCGGAGGGCACACTGGCAATCCTTGCGAGAATTCCGACTTTCCCTGGGATGAATGTTGCTTTTCCACTCGGGACGCCTCGGTATATGCTGACATCATTGATGAGGTTATACTGAGAGGTATGAGTTCATTTATCCAATCTTCTACCAAAATTTTCACTTTACAATCATGGTTTGATCGCTCCTGTTTTCTTGCATGTATACGGAGAGTGATGGGGCATATCAAGTTATGAAACTATCTCCTTCTCCTGTCACTGTACTCACTCCTCTTTCATTAATTCTAGGAATCGTTTTAAGGCTTTTCTTCGTAGGGCCAAGTGGAATTAAAAAAAAAAAGACCGCTGATCTGACTAACTCTTCTTCTTGTAAATCATTCTGGTCCTTAACCAAAATCATCTGTAATAACTTCTGCAATGCCTCTTTTCTTCCTCTTTTCCTAACTGATAACTCTATAGCTAACTCTTCCTCTAATAAAGGCAGTCTCTTTGGCACCTTATTCTCCTCTAACTCCATCTTAGACGATTCCAACTATACCCCTCCTACTCCTGTTCCTCCCACTAAACCTATGCACTTTCCTATAATCTCCACTCGTAAGGTTGCTGGTATGCTATCCGATCTGGATGTGAATAAGGCACATGGGCCTGACGGAATACCCCTCGTGTTCTGAGGGAGTGTAGCTGAAGTTCTGGCCCCTGTGATTGCTCGCCTCTTTCGCCTTTGCTTCAAACCCAAACTTGTCCCTCTTCTTGGAAGCATGCCTCGTTTCAGCTCATCCCAAAGAAGGTTGACCATTCTAATTCCTCTAACTATCGCCCCATTGCCCTAACTTTATCCCTTTCTAAGATTTTCGAAATTATCTTAAACTTTCATTTTCTCCGTCACCTTGAACACCTTTCACTTTTGTCGGATCACCAGTTTTGCTCTCGCCAGGCGAGGTCTACTGGTGGCCCATCTTTGGCCATCCTCTCTTAGGGATTATGGGGAAACTGTCGTTGTGGCTCTCGACATCTCCAAAGCATTTGACAGGGTATGGCACAAGTCTTTGCTTTCTAAATTTCCCTCTTATAGTTTCTCTCCTCCACTTTGTTCTCTAATTTCTAGCTTCCTTGAGAACCGATCCCTGGCAGTTGTTGTCGAGGGATCGATCTCTCTTTCTCTACCAATATTGGTGTTCCACAGGGTTCTATACCTTTACCTACTCTCTTCCTTCTATTTATCAATGATTTACTTCAATCTAGTACTAATTCTATCCATTCTTACGATGATGATTCTACTTTTCACTCTTCTCATTTTTCCCTTCTCTCTAACTCTCAAACTCGATCTGTTCCTAGAGTTGATATCGTTTCATCTATCAATGCGGATCTGTGCACCATCTCCGAATGGGGAGGTAGCAATTTGGTTAAATTCAATAGCAATAAAACACAGTATTTACCTATAACTTTTTCCAAAGCAGATCTCCCACCAATCACATTTCAGGAGAAAATAATTTTGCTAAATTCTTAAATAAATATGCTAGGCCTTATAATTTCCTCTAATATGTCATGGAAGCCACACATCCATGACATTGTTAGAGTTGCCTGCCGAGAGCTGGGAATGCAGAAAAAAGATGCCGTAGCTACTTCACTCGTGAGCAATTGATTTAAGTCTATAATGGATTCATTCGTCCTAACTTGGAGTGCTGCTCTCATATCTGGGGTGGTTCTTCTTCAGTCCAACTGTTAGATTAGGTGGAATTAATGATATTTCGTCTTATTAACTCTCCT
Organism: Homarus americanus; assembly: GCF_018991925.1. Classification (NCBI taxonomy): domain Eukaryota; kingdom Metazoa; phylum Arthropoda; class Malacostraca; order Decapoda; family Nephropidae; genus Homarus; species Homarus americanus. The sequence continues at coordinate 9,287 of NW_024746782.1, forward strand.
CCGTTAGTAGGTAATCTTACTTATCTTTCTCTTTGCCACAATGTTGCTTCACTCTCTTTCGTTTTACATGTACTTTACCGGGCAATGTTCGGTGAATTTGGCATCTGTGTACCGCTGGCAAGGCCGTGGGCTCGTAACACTCGTCTTGCCCGTGTTGCCCACTCATTCTGTATGGATGTCGGTCACACTAGAACGACGCGTTATAGTACATCTTTCTTTCCTCAACAGCCAAATTGTGGAATGCTCTGCCTTGTTCTGTGTTTCCATACTCTTACAATCTGGCTCATTTAAAAAATTTGGTTTTCCGGCATCTTCGTGGTGTAGATTAATAGTCTTTTTCTCTTCGATTTTTAATTTCCTTCTCCTTTTTTTTTCGCCCCCCAGGCCCCATTGTGGGTCAATGTTTTTTTTAAATTAACAATATCACATTTTTTCTTAATTTTAATGCTATTTTGGAGAATTTCTGTTAAAAAGCACAGCATTTCAATATACAAAATTCAATTTAATATATATATATATATATATATATATATATATATATATATATATATATATATATATATATATATATATATATATATATATATATATAACAAAATTGTGCATATTTAATACATGTGCAATGGGAATACACTTCCATCAATTCCGGTAGGTCATTCAGTTCGCATGAAGGAAGACTATAAAAATGTAAAGATTTTGTTGGACATGCTCAACTATACAGTACAAGAAACAATTGGGCTGTATGTGGAGACTTCAAGATGATAGGTTTCCTGCTTGGACTACAAGGTGGCTATACCAAGTATTCTTGTTTTCTCTGTCTACGGGATAGTAGAGCAGATGACAAACGCTATGACAGAAGAGATTGGAATGTCAGACGCGAATTAACTCCTGGTGCACACATTGTATGTAACAATGCTCTTATTCAAAGAGAGAAGATATTGCTGTCACCACTTCACATAAAGCTAGGGCTTGGGATGCAGTTTATCAAAGCATTAAGCCCAGAAAGTAACGCCTTTAAACACGTCCGCTTAATGTTCCCAAAATTGTCTGAGGCCAAAGTCAAAGGCGGCATCTTCACTGAACTACAAATTAGGCAGATGTTGGCATCTAAAGATTTGGAATACAAAATGTCAACTAGTGAAAAATGCCTGGCAAGCATTTCGGCTTATAGTACATGGGTTTCTGGGCAACCACAAGTCTGAGAATTACAAAGAGCTGCTGGAAAATTTAATTGTATGTTATAGAGAACTTGGCTGCACAATGTCACTGAAGTTACACTACTTGCATTCACACTTGGACTTCTTCAGACCAAACTTGGGACACGTGAGTGAAGAGCATGGTGAGCGATTTCATCAGGACATACAAACTATGGAGAAGAGATATCAGGGGAGATGGGATGAAGCTATGATGGGTGACTACGTGTGGAGTTTGATTCGAGATGACCCTAAGGAACACAAAAGAAAATGCCGTTTAAGTGTTCATGTTTAGCATAGTTTAATGTTCAATTTCATTAGTAACAAGTGTAGAAAAGGAATGTGTTCGTTGTTCATGTTTTATGCTTTCAATATAACATAAAATTGTGTTCTCGTTTCATTTATTTCATTAGCAAATGTGATGAATATTCATTTCTCCTGATTTCGGGTTAAATTTCAGAGATGATAAAACATTAATTGCTAGTTTCTAATAAAGCTATTGATGCTGTAAAAAAAACTAAAGTCATTTTTTGAATCAGCGTACTCGAAAACATATATAAACAGTTAAAATTTCAGATAAATAACTTTCCCTAAAATGTGTTCCACAGTGAAATACAAGAGAAAAAGACTAAATTAATCTACACCACGAAGATGCCAGAAACCCAGCTTTTTGAAGTGAGACAGATTATATTAGCATGGAAACATATTTTGGCTGTGTGAGGAAAGAAAGATGTACTATAACGGGTTATTCTAGTGTGACCGACATCCACACAGAAACGGTGGACACCTCGGGCAAGACGAGTGTTACGAGCGGTACACAGGATGCCAAATCCACCGAACATTGCCCTTTAAAGTACCTGTAAAAGAGAGAGAGAGCGAAGCAACATTGAGGCAAAGAGAAGTGGAAGAGAGATTATCAACCAAAGGAGGAGAGTTATTAAGAAGAAATGCCTTTGATTCCACCTATCTAACAGATGGACAGAAGAAGAGCCACTCCAGACATGAGAGCAGTACTCCAAGTTAAGACGAATGAATCCCTTATAAACTTGAAGCAACTGCTCTCGAGTGAAGTAGCAACGGCTTCTGTACATCATTCCCAGCTTGCAGGAGGCAGGTTTAGCAATGTTGTGGATGTGTGGCTTCCATGACATATTAGAGGAAATGGTGAAGCCTAGCAAATCTACTTTAGAATTTGGCAGAATGATTGCGTCCTGAAATGTGATTGGTGGGAGGTCTTTTATTTTGGAAAGTATAAGTGGTAAAAGCTGTGTTTTATAATTATTAAATTTAACTAAGTTTCTACCTTCCCATTCGGAGATGGTGCACAGATCCGCATTGATAGATGAAGCGATATCAGCTCTAGAAAGAGATCTAGTTTGAGAATTAGTAGGAAGGGAAAAATGTGAAGATGAATGAAGAGTAGAAACATCAGCGTAAGAATGGATAGAATTAGTCGTAGTGTGAAGTAAATCATTGATAAAAAGAAGGAAGAGAGTAGGTGAAAGAATAGAACCTTGTGGAACACCACCACTATTGGTAGAGAAAGAGCGAGAGATTGATCCCTCGACAACAACTGCCATGGACTGGTTCTCAAGGAAGCTAGAAATTAGATAACAAAGTGGGGGAGAGAAACCATAAGAGGAAAGTTTAGGAAGCAAAGAGTTGTGCCATACCCTGCCAAGTACTTTGGAGATGTCGAGGGCAAAAGACGAAAGTTTCCCCCATAATCCCGAAGAGAGGATGACCAAAGATGGATGCAGTAGGAGAGCAGATCACCAGTAGATCTCGCCTGGCGAAAGCCATACTGGTAATCCAACAAAAGAGAAAGGCGTTCAAGGTGACGGAGAAATTGTGAGTTTAAGATAGTTTCGAAAATCTAAGAGAGGGATGGAGTTAGGGCAATGGGCGATAGTAAGATAGATTAGAATGGTCACCCTTCTTCGGAATAGGGTGAACCGAGCTATGCGTCCAAGAAAAAGGAAAAGTTTGGGTTTTGAGGCAAAGACGAAAGAGGCGAGGAAGCACAGGGACCAGAATTTCAGCATACGCCCTCAGAACACGAGGGGGTATTCCGTTTGGTTCATGCGCCTCACTCACATCCAAACTGGATAACACACCAATAACCTTACGAGTGGAAATTATAGGAAAGTGCATAGGTTCAGTGGGAGGAGCAGGAGTAGGAGGGGTAGAGTTAGAGTCGTCTAAGGTGGAGTTAGAGGAGAATAAGGTGCCAAAGAGATTATCTTTATCAGCGGGATAGTTTGCTATAGAGTTATCAGGTCGGAAGAAATGGACTTGACTTAACCACGTCCACTCAACCACAACTCTCTAAGTTTCCACAGAGCTTTCCCTCAGTAACTCACAATTTATAAAGTAAACTTAATTATTTATAGGTAGTCAGTTATATCAAAATTATCAATAACCTTTAAGCTATCTTGCAAATAACATTTAAAAATATAACGTTACATATTTACTGAGAAAATTACATATGTATTACCATAACATACAAAGTCTTAACCCGAGGCTTCGGCTCATGTCATATGACGTGCGTTTGTAGAGCTTCTGGTCACGTCATATAATGTCTTGATCGTTTGTGGTCCTATTTGAATAAAATGGGTGGCCCTGGTTAGCTTATGTTGCCAAGTAGTTATTTATCTTTCACTCACTCACACGTGACAGCCCTCATTCTCTTCTCAATAGCTTCTTAGCTTTTGTGATGTAGGCATCTCGCCCTTGAACTTGATTCACTACATCATGTGTTTCTACCCTCCCATCCCCAAAGTACAAGTCTAGTATTGTGACCAATTACTGGAGTAGTAATAAATATTGTTTCTAGTGTAAATAATAATAACATAATAAAAAAGTGTCCTGTACCTCAGACTGCCTACATATTCGTGTTGTTTACCTTGTTACTACTGCTTCACACACGCCACTTCACGAAGATTCTCGACTCTTAGCCCGTGTGTTGCCAGCCTGTGGTAAGAACATCTATTTATTTCATGTTCATATCATGCATGGCCAGTTTGTAAGACTAGAATAGTTTTTTAATTGATTTTTAAATGTTTCTGAATATGCCTGCGGGGGTTAACAAAATACAAACTTATTTGTACTTCATTTACATGGAGCTATAACATTATAGGACTCTATACATATTTCCAAATGTTCTTCAGTCATCAAACTTTCTCACACAAAATTTAAAATGGTTAAACAATCAAAGATAACTTTACCATTTATGTATTTATCAAAACATTGGTTACCAGCTGATTCCCATGCTCCTTTCTTTCAGAAGGATATCGAAACTATTTCTACTACACCATTTTACGTCACATAGTAAATAAAATATGTTTTAGAAAATTTTAATTTAGTTTTAGGTGTAAATTTACATAAAATCAATTCAACATCGCTTACAGCTTGGATCTAGCAAGTTGGTTTTAAACAGACTGTAGTGGACTTCTCCCCTACAACTGCGTATCCGCATTCCAATGTCACCGTATCCTAGCAACCGAACCAAAAGACTGGCGACTTCTCGGGTTTTCCCAACATGACTCATAGCGGCTGCTGGGTATATAAGCTCTGTCTCTCCATTGAGATTCATTCTGACCATTCTTCTTGAACAAGCAACACCTCCTCCTCCGCCGCTGCCTGGCAGCCCTCGCATCTCCTCGCCTGCCTGGCGGTCCTCGCTCCCGCCAGCGAGCATGGCGACCCACCAGCTGTCCTTCTCTGAGCTTCCTCACCAACCAACTCTCATTCTGCCCATCTTCCTGAACAAGCAACACCTCCTCCAGCAAGCTCCACGCTGTTAACATTTATTTCAACCAGGAGGCCAGCAACAGGCAACATCTTCTCTAACGAAGCTCCTGCACATCTACCTCCTTCAACACGCTACTCACCGAACGTCTTCTACTGAGCAGCTCCCCACCACACGGCATCTCCAGCACCAGACTGTCTATCATATAACTTATATATTATACAAGAAAACCACATTAGAGTTTCCTTCCATCCTGAGTGCTAGACAACATTAATATCTCGATACCCCTACAATGGTGACCCCGGAGTGACGCACTCACACAGGATGGAGGAGACACTGATCATGCTCCCAGTCTTCAAGCAGACACCGGCTCCTCTTCCTGCCCCAAGCACCACATCCTACGATCCCAGCACACCCGTCCTGCCTCAGACGCTGACCCTGGCCCACACACCCCAGCAGGCGCATCTGACGACTCAGTACCTGCCGTGAGGGAAGCACACAACATCCATCGCCTCCACACCCTCTCTTTTCTCCCTCAGGTACTCCCTGCTAATGTCCTGCACCCTGCTGCTGTCGTGGACCCAGCTGCTGTCACGAGCCCTAATCCGCTTCTGCTGACGCAGCCCCTGCTCCTGACCCAGGCCCACACACACCCCAGCAGGCGCATCTGACGACTCAGTACCTGCCGTGAGGGAAGCACACAACATCCATCGCCTCCACACACCCTTTTTTCTCCCTCAGGTACTCCCTGCTAATGTCCTGCACCCTGCTGCTGTCGTGGACCCAGCTGCTGTCACGAGCCCTTATCCGCTTCTGCTGACGCAGCCCCTGCTCCTGACCCAGGCCCACACACACCCCAGCAGGCGCATCTGACGACCCTGTACCTGTCGTGAGGGAAGCACAACATTCATCGCCTCCACACACCCTTTTTCTCCCTTCTCCCACAGATAGTGTGTATCTAGACAGTTGTATTTCAGCGACCAGGCTCATTCACGCCATCGCCGTTGTCTCACATGAGGCATGCACCGCCCGGTCTGCCTCACATGTGCTAAGCAACTCTACAGACAACAAGTCTCCTACACCGCCTGGAGGGAAGGGGGAGTATTGTAGTGGACTTCTCCCCTACAACTGCGTATCCGCATTCCAATGTCACCGTATCCTAGCAACCGAACCAAAAGACCGGCGACTTCTCGGGTTTTCCCAACATGACTCATAGCGGCTGCTGGGTATATAAGCTCTGTCTCTCCATTGAGATTCATTCTGACCATTCTTCTTGAACAAGCAACACCTCCTCCTCCGCCGCTGCCTGGCAGCCCTCGCATCTCCTCGCCTGCCTGGCGGTCCTCGCTCCCGCCAGCGAGCATGGCGACCCACCAGCTGTCCTTCTCTGAGCTTCCTCACCAACCAACTCTCATTCTGCCCATCTTCCTGAACAAGCAACACCTCCTCCAGCAAGCTCCACGCTGTTAACATTTATTTCAACCAGGAGGCCAGCAACAGGCAACATCTTCTCTAACGAAGCTCCTGCACATCTACCTCCTTCAACACGCTACTCACCGAACGTCTTCTACTGAGCAGCTCCCCACCACACGGCATCTCCAGCACCAGACTGTCTATCATATAACAAGACTAAGCAGAAGACAACATACGCCAACTCCGCACATTTTTTTGGAGGAGTATTTAGGGTAAATAATTAGTTTCCTCATGTGCAAAGCAAGGTACAGACATAATTTTAGTGTCATATGGTCAGTTTTTCACCGTGTTTTATCCCTCAGTTTCCCACATCCTTCAGGACCTACCCACTTCAGGTGATTTATGATCGTAGACACAAAAATAAAACTTACAATTAAAATAAAAAGTTTTCGCCTATTTTAAAATACCGTACTTACTATTATGATAAGAAGATCTGTGGAAAAAATTAATGAAATCGAACAACTTCTTCTGTATTAACTATCTCCTCCAATTTTACCCAATCATTAGTTCCATCAACACTAGTGACCCTTGAAGTGCGGCTGGCAGCTCGTGTGTTTTGGTACGGGTTATATAGTAGAGAAAACGGGAGTTACGTGATCTTATTTCCGCCTTACAGTAGCTTATGAGACCTATGGAGTGGGGACGAGCCATTATAAATCCCCTTGTGGACTTCGCAACTCTTTTGTGTATCACACACGTCGTTTCTATTACATTGTTACCCAGGATTTTTTATTGCTTTTATTCAGCCTAATAGGCAACGTTTCTGACTTGACTGATGGATTTTTATGTAGGAGGAAGTTTTTCCAAAGTGGTTTAACGTGTGACTAACCTAAATTTAACCCAGTAATCAGATATTCTCAAGAGAGTGTGAAGGTAGTGGGGAGTCTGTACAAGACATACAGATCCTTTGTTCGTTTGATCTCATTCATTAATATTGTCTGAATACTGTATATAAAGCAAATCCCCAAATATTTCCTGAAAAGTGAAAAGTTTGAATATGACCGTGTCTCTGAGTTCAATCCCAGGCAAAGGCAACACACAGCAATACCTGCCACTTTTGCATGTCACGATATATCCTGACTAACATTACTCAAACAGTATACACAGCTAGAGACAACTGGAGTTTCTGCATTACATTTTTTTTCTGTACTCTGAAGAAATTAAATTATTATCAATGCGACCATACAAACAGTAAAGGCGACCTTCGGCTAATACCAAGAGTAGTTGTGTGATAATCTTAGTAATTTCTCTATACAGTACTTAGACTATACTCTTCCACTTCCTATCACTGCTTGTAACTTAAAATAAAATAAATTGATGTTGAAGAGAGTGAAGATGATGAGTTGGGGCAAAATGGTAAAGAAGAAATTAAGGATAAGGAGAATGTCGGTGATGGTGATGACGTTATGAAGACGGATGGTAGTGGTAGAGAAATTAATTGATATTATAGTCTAAATCTTAACATAGACTTAGAGATCAAAACAGAGAATAGAAAATAATAATAAAATATTAAAGGCGGGGAAAAAAATAAAGAACCCCTGAAGGGGAACTAGGAACGAAAATTCCCCAAATAATGTGATAAAAAGAGAAAAGAGACAGAGAGAGCGAAAATATCAGAACTGGGAATGATTTGTACAGAAAAAAAAGAATGAAAAAAAAAGAGATGATCAAGTGATACCAGCAGAGAAAAAATATTTCATTTTTTGTTACGGGGATTAGCCCACCCAGGCACAAGTCACTGACTTACATTGGGGCCTGTGAAGCGAAAAAAAATTATCCATGAATAAATGCAGAAATGGGAAAAAAAGAGAAGAGATCAAGCGAGAGAAACGATAGATATGTTGTGTTGTCAAAGTAAGAGAAATAATTTAAATCCTGCAATTATGTGTAAATGAGGCAGAAAGACAGATCAGCAACTTGGGATTTGGTCACAATTTTTGTGATGCCATATGGCAGCAGGGTCTACCATTAGACAATCATTATGCTTCCAATATCCTCTCAGGCGCTAGTATCGCCCTGTTTGATAGCTGCCTACTTCCCACTACCTTGAATTACAAGATAAATAAAAAGGAAAACAAAGAATAATCAAAGACGAAAAAGCAGGCAAAGAAGAAATAACGAAAGATAAGGGAAATAGAAGGCAAGAGAGAGGGGGAGGGGGCTTCACCCCACCACCACTATAAACATTTACATCCTGGAGAGGGTAATTGTGGCCAGAAAGTTTTTTTTCTAGTAATGGACGCTCGACATGCGGGGCCTGAAAAACATAGCTTATTATTACTATTGTTTGTGGACACCGTGACGTTTACCTGCCATGTACTGCCTCACTAGCTACACAAGAAAACGGTCACCAGTTGTTGTAGTTGTCGTAATATATTCAGGAGCTTCAACGATCAGAGTCTAAAGTCGTTAAGCGATGTTCACTATATTACAGTACAGCTCTCGTCACCAACTTTTAAAAATGAAGGAAGATAATCTTTCCATAGAGGATCGTCAGAAGAAAATTATATATTATGGTAAAAGTGACAGATGACAGAGAGGTGTGTGGGTGAGGAGCTTTTATTTTCATCATCTTCCTCTATCGTTTTAGTACTCACTGTCTCTCTTCTGTAGCATCATTCCTCTCTTTTGTCCTTTCTTCAGCTCTCCTCTCCATGTCTTAGATATTCACTATTCCCAGTCTTTCCTCTCCTTTGCCATCCCTTCCTTTATTTTCTTTACATGTCTCCTCCAACTTCCTGCTTTCCTCTCCCTTGCTCTTCCTTCATCTCCCTCCCTTGCTCTTCCTTCTACTCCCTCGCTGGCTCTCCCTTCCTCTCCTTTGCCTCCCCCCCTGGCTTTCTCTCGGCCGGGAGAGGAGAAAGTGATCCCACAGGCTTCCCTCCCTCACCCTTGTTGCTCCTGTCTCACCCCCCCCTCCCTCCCTCGCCCTTGTTGCTCCCTGCCTCACTCTTCCTCCCTCCCTCACCCTTGTTTTTCCCCGTCTCACTCTCCTTCCCTCATCCTTATTGCTCCTTGTCTCCCTGCCTTCCTACCCTAATATCACCGTCTTCTGCTCCAGGCTCCCTGCCTCACTCTATCTCACTTCCTGAATAATTCTTCCCCTATACCATGTTTTCAAATATCTACGGATATCACTTTTTCCCGTATGGTTGTGTCTGTCTGTCTTAGTCTGCCTGTGTCAGTGTTTGTCTCTCAATATGTTGTCTGTTTCTGTCTTTTGTTTTTTGTCTCAGACTAATTCTATCTCAGTCTGTCTCTGCTTCAATGTATTTGTTCTTCTGTCTCGGTCTTTCTGTTCCCTGTTTTATTCCGGCCGCATCTCTGCTTCTTTTTATTTCTTTGTCCCACTTCCTATTTTCCTCTGTCTTAGTATGATCGTATTTTGTCTTGGAGTGTCTATACCTCTAATTTTGTCTCTCTCTCTCTCTCTCTCTCTCTCTCTCTCTCTCTCTCTCTCTCTCTCTCTCTCTCTCTCTCTCTCTCTCTCTCTCTCTCTCTCTCTCTCTCTCTCTCTCTCTCTCTCTCTCTCTCTCTCTCTCTCTCTCTCTCTCTCTCTCTCTCTCTCTCTCTCTCTCTCTCTCTCTCTTATAATTCACTTTTCACTTCCTCATTATCTCCGTCCTCTTCATCTGTCTTCTACACTTTGTAGCTCACGTTCTTCACTTCTATCCCTCCCTCCTCCCTACCCTCCTCACTTCCTCACTTCTCTTTCTCCTCTCTACCCACCTCACTTCCTTACTTCTCTCACTCATCCCAACCATCCTCACTTCTCTCTCCCCTCCTTGTCGTCCTCACTTTCACACTTTTCTCCCTCCTCCTTACCCTCCTCACTTTCTCAATTCTCTCACTCCTCCCAACACTCCTCATTCCCTCACTTCTCTCACTCAATCCTTACATCTCCTGCACATCTCTGTTCCACCTATTTACGACAGTTAATTAATTGTCTATTTTTTTTTGTCTCTACATTGCTGCTTTTTTCTCTCTATTTGAAACTCTGTACTTTCTCTTTTACTAATTTTTTATTATTTTTTCTGTCTTTCTGTCCGTCTCTCTGTCCTGTTTCTTTGTCACTCTCACGCTTTATCTCCTTTCCATAGTCGCTTTTTTTCTTCCTCTACCTCTGTCCATTTACTTGTCCTTCTTTTTCTCTTCCTCCACTTCCTCATACCTGCCGCATACCTCCCATTCTTTACCCTTCCCTCTCCTCACCCCAGTCTCCCCTTTCTCCATCAGCCACCCCGCTTACACTCATCATACCTCTGTTTCTCTTAATCTTCCTTAGCTTATCTCCTTTCTATAATCACCTTACATCTCTCTCTCTCTCTCTCTCTCTCTCTCTCTCTCTCTCTCTCTCTCTCTCTATATATATATATATATATATATATATATATATATATATATATATATATATATATATATATATATATATATATATATATATATATATATATATATATATATATATATATATATATATATATTTCATTAGCAGAGTGGCGTTTATCACAGTCATGGGCTCGTGGGCCGCAGGTTCGAATCCTGGCGAGTTGAGGTGATTTTATATATATATATATATATATATATATATATATATATATATATATATATATATATATACATATATATATATATATATACAGTATATATCAAATTTACCTGCATTCATCTTAAGCACGATCAATTCTCCCTATCCTTCCTTCTCTCTCTCACCCTCCACACCGTGACTGCTATCCTCACTCTCCACACCTTCTGCTATGCTCACGCTCCACACCCGCGGCTATACTCATGCCCCACACCCTCTGCTACCCTCACCCTCCACACCCTTTCTCTGCTATCCTCATCCTTCATACCCTCACTCTGGTATCATCACCCTTCTTACGCTCACTATGGTATCCTCACCCTTTCTCTGCTATCCTCACCCTCCAAACCCTCTCTCTGATATATCCACCCTCCACACCCTCTTTCTGGTATTCACACCCTCCACACACCTTGCTCTGGTATCCTCACCCTCCTTATTCTCCAAACCCGCTCTCTGGTATCCTCACCCTCCACACTCTCTCTCTGGTATTTTCTCTCTTTCTCACCCTCCAAACCCTCACTGTGGTATCCTCATCCTCCACTCTCTCTCTTGTATCCACACCCTCCACATTCTCTTTCGTATCCTCACCCTCCACACTCTCTCTACTATTCTCTCTCTTTCTCACCCTCCACACCCTATCTTTGGTATCCTCACCCTCCACACTCTCTCTGTTATCCTCACCCTCCACACTCTCTCTACTATCCTCACCCTTAACACTCTCTCTTTTACATTCTCTCGCTTTCTCACCCTCCACACCCTCTCTATGATATCCTCACCTTCCACACTCTCTCTCTACTATTCTCACTATCCATACCCTCTCTCTGGTATCCTCAACCTCCAAAGTCTCTCTCTGGTATCCTCACCCACCACACCCTCTCTATGGTATCTTCACCCTCCACTCTCTCTCTGGTATCCTCACCTTCCATACTCTCTAGTATCCTCACCCTCCACACCCTCTCTCTGGTATCTTGACCCTCCACACCCTGTCTCTGATATCTTGATCTTCCACACCCTATCTGTGATATCTTCACCCTCCACACCCTCTCTCTGGTATTCTCAACCTCAACACCCTCTCTCTGGTATCCTCCCCCTCCTCACCCTCCACACCCTCTCTCTGCTATCGTTAACCTCCACACCCTCTCTCTGGTATCCTCACCCTCCACACCCTGTCTCTAGTATTCTCACCCTCAACACCCTCTCTCTGGTATCTTCCCTCTCCACACCCACTCTATGCTATCCTCAACCTCCACACCCTCTCTCTGGTATCCTCACCTTCCACACCCTCTCTCTGGTATCCTCACCCTCCACACCCTCTCTCTGACCTCTGACCCTCCCACACACCATGTCTGATATCTTGACCCTCCACACCTCTCACTGGTATCTTACCTCCACACTCTCTCTCTCATGTCCTCATCCTCCACACCTCTCCCTGACATCCTCACCTCTACACCAGGGTTGGCGAACCTATGGCGCTCAGAGCCCATGGAGCACATGAAATTTTTTGGGGCACGCTGCATGCTCTGCCCCCCAAGATTTTTAAACCCCACCCATAATTTATATATATATATATATATAAAATATATATATATATATATATATATATATATATATATATATATATATATATATATATATATATATATATATATATATAATGCTTTTCATTACTACCAATTATTGCTGGGAATGAATTTTTACAAACCGGGAGCAGTGAGAAGTGTTCACAGGAGACGTCTCATGCCGGCTTGGCGCCAGCTGGGCGGTTGCGAGAACACTTTACTTTGGATGACACATTTTGAAATTCCTGCGGACCCAGTGTACACATCAGTATTCGGCTAATGATAGAAGTGAACGGTTGGCATTGGCTTCGCTCTTCTCATATTTTCCTTCAGTTGATTGTGAGTTATCACTGGATATATTGTGACAGAAGAAAACGAAAATAATCTAATGATACGAATAATAAAATTCTTGAAATGTTTGACGATTAGAATATAATGTCGTGTGGAATGTGGTTGAGTGATTATTTATTTGTAAAATAATTTTTAACTGCTCAACTGTTTACTACTCTGTTTTGACTTCGCATTAGTATTTGCATTGTATCTACCCTTTCCAGCTTGTCCAGAATGTCAGCTCAACCAGTAAAGAAACAAAAATTTTCAAATGAAGGCAGCAGCAGCAGCAGCAGCAGCAGCAGCAGCAGCACAAATTTTCAAGAATCGTGGCGTGAAAGATTTGGCATGATCTAAAAGGGTGATAAAGCTTTATGCAACTTATGTTCCGAAACAGTGATGTGCAGGACTTCCTCCGTAAAGCGGCATTATGAAACTGTTCATAAATGGCTTTGCGATAAAAGTGAACAAGAACAAAAAGAACACAATTCTCGAGAAATCAGGAAAAATAATGCACTCAAATGTTTTGATGAAATTTGTTTCAGGTAATTCCAACGTAGTTGCTGATGGTTTTGAGATTTCAAAGATTATTGCCCAACATGGAAAATCACTCAGTGATGGGGAGTATATTAAAGAATCATGGCTAGAATGTGCTCCTTTCCTTGTTAACGGTTTTCCAGAAAAGGAAATATTATTCAGCGCATTAAGGATTTGCCAGTGAGTAGAAACACAGTAAAAGATAGAATATTAAAGATGGAAACAAACATAGTAGAACAGCTAACAAAAGATACTTGTTCATGTAAATTGCTTTCCATTTGTCTTGATGAGAGCACTGATGTTACATCATCAGCTAGGCTAGCCATTATTGCTCGATTGTGTAGGGGCGATGAAATATGTGAAGAACTGGTTAACTTGGTAACTTTACCTTGTCTAATCGACAAGTTGATCTTTCAAAAATAGTTTCCGTGACAACTGATGGTGCACCCAACATAATTGGTAGAGAAGCAGGTTTTGTAAATTTGTTTGAAAAATATGTTGGACATCCACTGGTAGCCTTTCATTGTATTGCACACCAGGAAGCTTTGTATGCAAAAGCTGACCTTAAATAACTTGAAGAAGTGATGAAAATTGTAACCAAGGTAGTCAATTTTATTTCTGCGCCTGCTTTGAAAAAAAAAGAAAATTTCAGAATTTGCTGAGCGAAGTGAATTCGGTGTACACAGGACTACTTATGTACAATAATGTTCGTTGGCTTAGTCAAGGTTCTGTCCTCAAACGATTTCTTGAGTGTTTTGATGAAATTCGTCTGTTTTTGAAGAGTGAAAAATTTTCTTGTCAAGACTTATTTGTAGATTGATGTTTTTTTTACAGATTTCTCCGGGCAAAAACACTTCATGTTATGTTTGATAACATAAAAGCCTTTGAAATCAAACTGAAAATTTTTAACTGTGATGTCGACAATGGCACTTTTAAAGATTTCCCAAACATAAGAAAAAACACATAACTGATCTTGAAGATCATAAGAAAACAGACATTCAGAGCCTTCAAATGCAATTTTCGAGCATCATTGATTCAACTACTGAACAATTTTCTTTACGACTTACTAAGTTCAGGTCATTTGAAGAAACTGAAAAATTCATAAACTGTGCAGACAATGTAACATTAGACAAACTGAATTTAGAAATGTTGCAGTGGATTGATTTGAAGAATTTTGAGATGCAATTGATTGATTTACAAAACAGCTCAATTTGGAGGCAAAAATTTGTCGACTTAAGAGCTGAACTAGAAAATATTGAAAGAGATCGGTTAGTGACTGGTTCAGCGACGAGAAATGCAGTTAATGAGGTTCTGAAACTCTGGAATTCCATTCCTGAAACATTTGACTGTGTGAAAAATTTAGCAATGGCAGTATTAACAGTATTTTCATCTACATATTCATGTGAGTCATTGTTTTCAGTGATGAACTTCGTCAAGTCTAATTATAGGAGTAGACTTACTGATGAAAGTTGTGCTGCGTGCTTAGCTCTCAAAACAACCAAGTACAAGCCTGATATAAAATATCTGTTGTCGTTGGTGCAGCAGTAACAGTCTCACTGAGAGTAAATTATGCTTATTTTCCTTTCCTTGATTTTTTGTTCATAATATGAACCAAAGTTTATCATTTCATTGTCATATTTCATATATTGGTTATAAGGTACAGTTCTATTCATAAATGATGTTATTTTTCAATTGTGTTTTTAAAAACATTGATATTAATAATTTTTTGAACAGGCTTTTACTAAAATGCTTTATTTTATTTCAATCTCTTCTCTGTTTTACTTTTGTTAATAGTAAATAATATGAATACACGTAAATAAGCAACAGGACTCCTCCTTTCTTCTAAATTGAAAGTCCATTATTATTGTCACGCAATTCATTAATTTTACTTCATGTAATTTACTAGTTATAAATAACATGTAATTCCAAAAGCTGTCCCATTTAAAACAATTCAGAAGAATTACTGGTTGCCTAAACAGATTTCTCTAAGAATGTTTTCAAGCATTTTATTCTCTTTGTCGATAAAAATTTTGGAAAACACCAATATAATAATAATAACAATAATAATAATAAAAATAATAATAATAATAATAATAATAATAATAATAATAATAATAATAATAATAATAATAATAATAATAATAATAATAATAATAATAATAATAATAATAATAATCTTCTGCTCAAAATTCCCACGGGCACGCCAGAGAATTTTTCAGAATATTATCGCCAATTTAGGCACACGTTCTACACTCTCTCTGGTATCCTCAACCTACACACCCTATTTCCTATGTCGTCACCCTCCACACCCTCTCTCTGATATCCTCACCCTCCACACCCTCCGATCTCTCTCTCTTGCATCCTCACCCTTCACACCCTATATCTGGTATCCTCACCTTCCACACCCTCTCTCTGATATCCTTACCCTCCACACCCTCGCTATGGTACCTTCACCTTCCACTCTGTCTGGTATCCTCACACTCTACACTTGCTCTGGTATCCTCACCCTTCACACTCTCTCTGGTATCTTCACCCTCCACACCCTCTCGTTGATATGTTGACTCTCCACACCCTATCTCTGATATCTTGACACTCCACACCCTGTCTCCTGTATCCTCTCCCTCCAACCCTCTCTCTGGTGTCCCCACCCTAATCACGCTCCACACATTTTCTCTGCTATCGTCACCCTCCACACCCTCCCTCTGATATCCTCACCCTCCACACCCTTTCTCTGATATCCTCAACCTCCACACCCTCCCTTTGATATCCTTACCCTCCATACTCGCTTTCTAATATCCTAACCCCCCCCACCCTCTCTCTGATATCCTCACCCTCTACACCCACTCTCTGGTATTCTCTCTCTTTCTCACCCTCCACACCCTCTCTCTGATATCCTCACCCTCCACTCCCTCTCTCTGCTATCCCCGCCCTCCATACTCTCTCTCTACTATCCTTACCCTCTACACTCTCTCACTGGTATCCTCACCCTCCACTCCCTCTCTCTGCTATCCTCACCCTCCCTACCCTTTTTCTGCTATCCTCACCCTCCAATCCCTCTCTCTGGTATCTAACCCTCCACACCCTCTTTCTGATATCCTAACCCTCCTCACCCTTCACATCCTGTCTCTGCTATCCTCACCGTCCACACCCTCTCTCTGCTGTCCCCGCCCTCCATACTCACTCTCTACTATCCTTACCCTCCACACTCTCTCACTGGTATCCTAATACTCCACTCCATCTCTCTGGTATTTTCTCTCTTTGTCACCCTCCACGCTCTCTCTTTGGTATACTCACCCTACACACTCTCATTGGTATCCTCACCCTCCACACTCTCTCTCTCTCTCTGGTATCATCAGCATCCACATCTCTCTCTGGTATCCCCTCCCTCCACTCTCTACCCGGTATCCTCACCCTCCATATTCTCTGGTATCCTTACCCTACACACCCTCTCTCTGGAATCTTCACCCTCCTCACTCTCTCTGGTATCTTCAACCTCCACAGTCTCTGTGGTACATTCACCCTCCACCCCTTATCTCAGATATCTTTACCCTCCACACCCTATCTCTGATAGCTTCACCCTCCACACCCTGTCTGTAGTATCATCACCCTCCACACCCTCTCTCTGCTCTCCTCACGCTCCACACCCTCTCTCTGGTATTCTTACCCTCCACTCCCTCTATCTGCTATCCTCAACCTCCACACCCTATCTCTGATATCGTCACCCTCCACATAACTCTCTGGTATCCTCACCTTCCTCACCCTCCCCACCCTGTGTCTGGTATCCTCAAACGTCACACCGTCTTTCTGATATCTTCACCCTCCATATCCACTCTCTGATAGCTTCACCCTCCACACCCTCTCTCTGGTATTCTTACCCTCCACTCCCTCTATCTGCTATCCTCAACCTCCACACCATATCTCTGTTATCGTCACCCTCCACATAACTCTTTGGTATCCTCACCTTCCTCACCCTGCACACCCTGTGTCTGGTATCCTCCAACTTCACACCGTCTTTCTGATATCTTCACCCTCCACATCCACTCTCTGATATCTTCACCCTTCACACTCTCTCTCTGGTTTCCCCACCCTCCACACTCTCTTTGATATTTTCACCCTCCACTCCCTCTCTCTAGTATCCTCACCCTCCACACTCTCTCTTATATCCTCACCCTTGACACTCTCTCTAGTATCCTCACCCTTCACACTCTCTCTAGTATCCTCACCCTTAACACTCTCTCTCTGGTATCCTCACCCTTCACCCTCTCTCTGGTATCCTCACCCTCCACACCCTCTCTCAAATATTCTCACCCACCACACCCTCTGTCTGGTATCCTCAGCCTCTTTAAACTTCATATCTTCTCTCTGGTATCCTCACCCTTCACACTCTCTCTGGTATCCTCACTCTCCGTACTATCTCTCTGGTATTTTGTCTCTTTCTCACCCTCCATACCCTCTATCTGGTATCCTCACACTTCACACTCTTTCTGGTATCCACACTTCCACACTCTCTCTGGTATCCTCACCCTCCACACTCTCTCAGGTAGCCTCACCCTCCATATTCTCTCTCGCTCTGCTATCATCAACCTCCACGCCCTCTCTCTCTGATATCCTTACCCTCCACATCCTCTCTCTGATAGCTTCACCTTCCACATCCTCTCCCTGGTATCCTCACCCTCCTCACCCTCCATACCCTCTCTGTAGTATCCTCACCCTCCACACTCTCTCAGGTAGCCTCACCCTCCATATTCTCTCTCGCTCTGCTATCATCAACCTCCACGCCCTCTCTCTCTGATATCCTTACCCTCCACATCCTCTCTCTGATAGCTTCACCTTCCACATCCTCTCCCTGGTATCCTCACCCTCCTCACCCTCCATACCCTCTCTGTAGTATCCTCACCCTCCACACTCTCTCTTTGGAATTCTCATCCTCCACACTCTCTCTCTGGTATCCCCAACCTCCACACTCTCTCTGGTATCCTCAGCCCCCACACTCTCTCAGGTATTCTCTCTGTTTATCACCCTCCACACCCTCTCTCTGGTAGACCTCACCCTCCACACTCTCTCTCTCTGGTATCATCACCCTCTACACCCTCTCTCAGGTATTCTCTCTCTCTTTATCACCCTCCACACCCTTTCTCTGGTATACCTCACCCTCCACCCTCTCTTTGGTATCTTCAACCTCCACACTCTCTCTCCGGTATCTTCAACCTCCACTCTCTCTGGTATCCTCACCCTCCACACCCTATCTCTGATATTTTGATCCTCCACACACTATAACTGATATCTTCACCCTCCACACCCTCTCTCTGGTATCCTCACCGTCAACAACTTCTCTCTGCTATCCTCAACCTCCACACCCTCTCTCTGATATTCTCTCCCTCCACACTCTCTCTGGTATCCTCACTCTCCACACCCTCTCTCTGATATGTTCACCCTCCACACCCCCTCTCTGGTATCCTCACCCTCCATACCATCTCTCTCGTATCTTCAACCTCCACACACTCTCACTGCTATCCTCAACCTCCACACTTTCTCTCTGGTATTTTCTCTGTTTCTCACTTTCCACACCTTCTTTCTGGTATCCTCACCATACTCACCCTCCACACAGTCTCTAATGTGTCCTTGCCCTCAACACCCTCTCTCTGCTATCCTCAACCTCCACACCCTCTCTCTTCTATCCTCAACCTCCATACCCTTTTTCTGATATCTTCTCCCTCCACACCCTCTCTCTCCTCACCCTCTACACCCTCTCCGGCATGATCACTCACCACACTCTCTCTCTTGTATCCTTAATCTCCACACCGTTTCTCTAATACTTTCACCCTCATCATCCTCTCTCTGGTATTCTCACCCTTCTTACCCTTCACACCTTTTTTGTGGTATCGTCACCCTCTACACCCTTTCTCTGGTATCCTCACCCTCCACACCCTCTCTCAGATATCCTGACCTTCCACACTCTCTCTGGTATCCTCACCCTTCACACCATTTCTCTAGTATCCTTACTCTCCACATCCTCTCTCTGGTATCCTCACCCTCACAATCTCTCTCTCCTTTCCTCACCCGCCAAACCCTCTCTCTGTTATCCTCACCCTCCACACTCTCTCACTGTTATCTTCACCCTCCACACCCTCTCTTTGTTATGCTCACCCTCCTCACACTCCACACATTCTCTCTGGTATCCTCACCCTCCACACCCTCTCGCTGATATCCTTACCCTCCATACCCTCTCTCTGATATCCTCACCCTCCTCACGCTCCACACCCTCTCTCTGGTTTCCTTATCATCCTCACCCTTCACCCCCTCTCTCTCGTCTCCTCACCCTCCACCCCCTCCTTCTGGTATACTCAACCTCCATACCCTTTCTCTGATATCTTCACCCTTCACACCCCTTTTCTGATATCTTCACCCTCCACACCCCTCTCCCTGGAATATTCACCCTCCACAATCTCTGTCTGGTATTCTCTCTCTTTCACACCCTCCTCACCCTCTCTCTGATATCCTTACCCTCCACACTCTCTCTGTGATATCCTCACACCCCACACCCTCTCTCTGAATCCTTACCCTCCATACCTTCTCTATGATATCATCATTCTCCACACCCTCTCTCTCATATCCGCACCCTCCACACACTCTCTCTGATATCCGCAGACTTTACACCCTCTCTCTGCTATCCTCACCCTCCATACCTTCTCCCTGGTAATCTTTATCTTTCTCACCCTCCAAACTCTCTCTCTAATATTCTCACCCTCCACACCCTACACCCCTGATTTTTTTACGTTCCACACCCTCTCTCTGGAATCCTTACTCTCCACTCCCTCTCTCTGCTATCCTCACCCTCCGCACCCTCTTTCTCCTATCCTCACCCTCCACACCCTCTCTCTGATATCTAACCCTCCACAGTCCCTCTCTGGTATACCTCACTCTCCTCTCCCTCTCTCTTCTATCCTCACCCTCCACACCCTCTTTCTGCTATCCTCACCCTCTACACCATCTCTCTGATATATAACCCTCC
>NW_024746783.1:0-11388 GCF_018991925.1 Homarus americanus
CATAATAAACGGTACACCTGTATGACTCACATAATAAACGGTACGCATGTATGACCCTCACATAGTAAACGGTACACTTGTATGACCCTCACATAGTAAACAGTACACCTGTATGACCCCTCACATAGTAAACAGTACACCTGTATGACCCTCACATAGTAAACGGTACACCTGTATGACCCTCACATAATAAACGGTATACCTGTATGAGTCTCACATAATAAACGGTACACCTGTATGACTCACATAATAAACGGTACACCTGTATGACTCACATAATAAACGGTACGCATGTATGAGTCTCGCATAATAAACGGTACACCTGTATGACTCACATAATAAACGGTACACCTGGAATTGTTGAAAGGTGTTAAAGGCTGTGGTGTTGATATACAGTTTATTTAAAAAACATATTATCAGTATAACCAACTCAACGCGCGGGCTGAGCAGGGACGACAGTACCTTCTCTGCATCACCAAGACCTGGCAACACTGCCGACCGGGGAATCTCCGAAGTAAAAAGAAAATAATTTTTGTCACAGCGTGTGAACTCTCCTATTATTATTTATTTGTTTATTTTCCCTCTTTTCTTTTGACGTTCATTCCAGTATTTTTCTTTTTTACAAATCCTTTATTTTGATAGAATGTATAACTACTATTATAACTATATATACTGTTAAGGGGGAAACTTTTGGACCAGTATTATCGTAGTGAATTATTCTTATAAACTCTTATGTATGCATCTGCTTCCACTTTACTAGTACTATTTCATTTCCTGTGTTGTAGTACGCGACTATTATCTTGTTTACACTATGTTCTGCTGTCTTTACCACCTTTATAGTGTTAATTGTACATTGTGAATGATGTGTGTGTGTGTGTGTGTGTGTGTGTGTGTGTTTGTTTTATGAACTCTCTAGTAACACAAAATATCTACATTCATTCTAATCTTATGGATTCTCTTAAAAAATAAAATGTACCAATTGGTATAAGAGAGAGAGGGAGAGAAACTGACTCAACTTTCAGCCAGGTTGGTCCATAATACAAGGGCCTGACCTATCACTGATAAACTTTGTCACTTTGTCTGTGTAAGTCTCCGTTTCAGTCTCTGCCTAATTGTCTCTCTGTCTATCTCCCTCGCTATCATTTTCTCTTTGTAGCTCCGTCTGTCTAATACTGCTTTTCCCTTTGCCTACCTGACTGTCTCACTATATCAACATCTCTGTCTGCCCACCTTTCTCTCTATTGATCAGATGGTTGTCCAGACGCAACAGAGGATAAGCTTCTATACCAATATCACACATCAGAAAAATACCAATCCTGTTAATGAAGCCCTAATACAGCCAGGGTCTGACCAGGTAGATTCTCAACAAACAAAAGACGATTCTTAGACGAGAGTAAAAGTTGCTTTATGGTAATTACTGAAAGCTGCGCCACTTCCCAGTTATCGCTTCTGCCACACTTACTTCTCAGCTCAACGTCTGAGAAATACTTGGGAGGAAATAGTAAGAGCTTTTCCTTTTATCTCCAGCTAATTATCTCTCAGCGTTCTCTTGAGACCAAAATACTTTCTCGCAATTAACGGACGGACGGACACACACACACACACACACAGGAGGTATATTACGAAGCGTGAATCAGGTAATAATACTAAAATATACAGTTATTAAGATAGGCACCCGCCCTAACAGCAGTCCACGTGAGTCGGGGCACATCAGAGGTATACAACTCCTGTTATCTGAGGTCGTTCCAACAGCTTTCGAGCGGCTATTTTCGGCTTTATAATACTACACCATTGATGGGAATTGGAAATCATCCTTTAATAACGTTACATAAATTTTCCATGACTAATAACGTTACTACCAGTTGATAAATTACATTAAACTTTTACATACAACAGTAAGACTATAGATGAATCAATAAAAAGCTTGAATTAGTGAAAATGAATAACTCATATCAAAACTAGTGTGCTGTATTTCGCGGTACAATATAAAATATAGCTATGATGAAGTATAATAACACGATTTGTCAGGTACTATAGTCCGCCTACCTTCCCTCGCCGACTCACAGACACGTACGACACTTTCTCCCAGACCCCCGGCAGCAGGCGTCCAGCACGGCCCCCACACGCTGCCTCTACTCACCCTTGACTGTTTAGGTCAACTCTCCCTCTCTTCTCCCACACTACTCTTCCTCTCCACCCCTCCCCTCCCCCTCTCCGCCAGCGTTCCTTACTCGCACCTTCCTGTCACGTAACAGGTTTCAGTTAAGCCTTATGACTCTTTATGATAGTAATATTTCACCTGCAGTTACTTTTATTATTAATATTATTATTAACTTACACTTATTCCTATAATTATTCAGATTTATACTAAACTGATTCACCATAAACTAAGCACATATTTAAGGTACTGTGAACGAAGGGAAACAGATACAGGGAAAAATAATAGAGAATTTAATTAACACTCTCAAGAGACAGATTTAAACAGCTTCCTGATAAAAAAAAAATGCTTGTGTTTTATTACCATATCTAAAAAAATTCCGGAGGCAAACATTAATAAAACAGTAAAGAATAGAGAAGAATATTGGAAATAATGCAAATGCCTCACATGCAGCCTTAGCGGTGGAACTCTTGCATTACACACAAACTTATAATGATTAATATCTTTTAAAACGTGAATATTTCTTTTGAGACTTGAGATATAAAGAGTACCTGATGGTATTATGTATTAATCTGTAACGCTGTAAGGTTATGAAGTTCTGGTGTCCTTATTATAGAATGGACATAGATTCTTTGGAGAGAGTACAAAGAAGAATGACAAAAATGATCCATAATATTAGAAACCTTCCATATGAAGAAAGACTGAAAAGCTTAGGCTTACATTCATTAGAGAGGCGTAGAGTTAGGGGAGATATGATAGAGGTGTACAAGTGGGTAAGTGGGATTAACAAGGGTAAAATGGAAGATGTTCTGAAGCTCAGTAATAACGAAATAACTAGAACAAATGGCTTTAAATTAGATAAATTCCGATTCAGAAAGGATATAGGCAAGCACTGGTTTGGTAATAGAGTTGTGGATATGTGGAATAGGCTACCGAGTGCTATAGTAGGATCGGGGACGCTAGGGAGCTTCAAGACGAAGTTGGATAGGCACATGGAAGTGCTGGGATGGGTGTGAAAGGGATCTGCCCTGTATGGGCCAGTCGGCCTCCTGCAGTATCCCACTTTCTTATGTTCTTATGTTCTTATGTAGATGAGAATGGTGAGGGTTGGTGAGAGGTGAGGAGGTGGATAAAGATTAAGTGTAGTGAAGGATGGTGAAGGATGGTGATCATGACTTATGAGATGCTGAATTATCTTGTACTGATAACATAATGAAGTCTTTATCACCTCTGGAACAACAACAACATCAACACTGGAATAACAACAACATCACCACTGGAACAAGAACAGCATCACCATTGGAACAAGAACAGCATCACCACTGGAACAAGAACAGCATCGCCACTGGAACAACAACATCACCACTGGAACAACAACGACAACATCACTACTGGAACAAGAACAGTATCACCACTGGAACAAGAACAGCATCACCACTGGAACAAGAACAGCATCACCACTGGAACAAGAACAGCATCACCACTGGAACAAGAACATCATCACACTGGAACAAAAACAGTACCACGACCTGAGAGGGCTGGATACACGCAGCTGTTATCACAAGAGTCGACAGTAATCTCTTAAGCTTGTCCTGTGTCTCATGATGTGTTGTCTGTCCTGTAGAAAAAAATAACACTTCATCTTCTGTTAAAGAATGTCTATAATACCGTACGCCTCTCTCTCTCTCTCAGGAGGCTGAAGCTATATTCATGATATAATTGCATATTGATCTAATGTTACCGGAAGAGGGGAGGGAGAGACAGTCAGCCTGGATAAGAAAGAAAGAAGCATAATTTTCCACTACTGCATCAGAGAAACAGGACGTGCATCACTCAAGGGCTCACAGAGGACTCAGTAAAATCCTCATTGGCTCTCATCCATCGTCTGCACCATTAAGAAAATGACCCCGGTAGTGTATGCGAGGGGAGGGGATTTAAGCTAACCGATAAGTCATCCATTATTTGAGAATGCATTTTAAGTGACCAACTAAGCCTTCGACACCGACTCAAAATAACTTAACTTAGCTTTTAATTTAGTCTAACTCAAACCTAACTTAACCTAACCTAACCCACATCCACAGTGAAGGAGTTGTTAGTCAGGGTTGGTCAGGTAAAATTGCTTCTGTGATCCTGTGAAATGCTGTATGGATGGATGTTCTGCTCTCTCGCTCAAACACACACACACACGACTGTCTGGAGGCCTTCGGTGGGCGAGGCAGCGACTAATGGTAAGTATTATATGTAAATTGTTCAGAAAATACCAACATGTAAATTTACCAGATATATGGGAAAATAAGTCTCATTACCTGCTGTATATATGAGTATGTCTGTGTATGTATTTTGGTGTATACGTGTGTGTGTGTGTTGTACTGATATTTATGAGTGCGTTTGTTATTATGGTAGTGCGGACGTGTGTGGATATTTGTGGATAAATTCATGTATTAGTGATGTTAGTGGTGTCAATGATGGCAGGTTCCATTGGCATGGTGCCAGACAAAAGTACTATGTACAGTAGTAGGAGGTAGTGGTGGTAACTAATGGTGGTGCTTATGGTAGTAGTAAGTAACGACAACAAACACATCACTGTCCACAGGTAACCTCTACCTCACCTGAACCTACACTAATTGATTACCCAAAACAGGAAATATTTGAAGAAAAAAAAACACGAAATGAAGGTGACAATAAACAAAGCGTTAAACCTAGCATAACCTAACCTATTAGATGTCACGGTGGAATTTAATATATATATGAGTGAATTAGATCCTGCCACCAGCCTCAGTACCGACACACTAATTATAATTTGACAGTAAAAACATTTCATATGCATACACACACATATTACTTTATGTAGGAGTAATTTGGTGAATTTTTATTACTGAGGTTGTAACAAAGTATTTCTCATAGCACGTGTACTAAGCTTCTCTCTTTGTCCGTCTGTCTGCCTGTCTTTCTGTCTGTCAAGTTTTACACTAGCTGCTGCCCCTGTACTTTGGACACGAGAGAGAGAGAGAGAGAGAGAGAGAGAGAGAGAGAGAGTTGTAGATAATCCTTACTGCAATGGTGGATTTATTAGGCTGTGTTCATTTAGGCTGAAATTACTGGAAGATAAGAAGGATTTTCACACATTTACCCATACCTGTATAGCATGTTTTAAGAGCAGGGAGAGAGAGAGGGGTGGATAGATGGGGGTGGAAATAGAGAGAGTTTTGAAGGAATATTATAGGTGTAGTGTCTTTACAATTTTGTGTTAGACATTATGACACAGCGGACGAAGGTTTTTGACAACGTTACCGAGACAACAAGAGTCGCAGTGTTCATTTTGTAATTCATCGGACCCATCCATAGATACTTCTTAGTTGTGTATACATGAAGCTCGTCACTAACAGACATACAACATTTGAACGAAATTCTCAGACACAGGAAACCTTCAAAGTTAATTCTGTAAAAATTTAAGAATTTTTATAGACATGCCAGTACAGTCGCGGACAAAAGTTCCTGGAACTGATCTAAAGTAATATGGAGATTGAATCTGTGAACTTTTGAGTCAGAAGCTTCATAAACAAGCTGTTTTTATGCCCTTTTATTTCATCAGTTTCAGTTCCTGGTATAGTCTCAATATATTCGTTCGTACCCTGATCTAATCTTTCCCTGATACTTCCCGTGATATCTTACACTCTGCATCCCAACTATCTCTCACTGTTCAAAAGCTCTCTCTCTCTCTCTCCGAATATTTTCACTTCACTTTTTTGTCTGTCCATTCAGTTTTCTTCCTTTATCTTCGTCTCTTCCTCTCACATCTTTATCACCCCATCAACCACTTCCTTCATTTGTCTTATCTGCTCGGTTTTTCTTTCATTTCTCCCCTACACTTATCTTCTCAATCTTTATCCTCCTGTTTTTGTTATCCTTCTTCTTCTTTCCTGATATTTGCTTCCACTGTCATTCTTCTTCACCCGTTACTTCTCCTTCATTCCACCTACCACCACTACCACCACCACCACTACCACGTATCACCACCACTACCACCTGCCATCAAAACAACCCTATCTTATCATCACCACCACCTATCACCACAATCACCCTATTCTACCAACATCACCACCACCACGTATCACCACCACTACCACCTGCCATCAAAACAACCCTATCTTATCATCACCACCACCTATCACCACAATCACCCTATTCTACCAACATCACCACCACCACGTATCACCACCACTACCACCTGCCATGGAAACAACCCTATCTTATCATCACCACCACCTATCACCACAATCACCCTATTCTACCACCACCACCACCCACTTCTCACCACTAGCACCTAAAACCACCTTCACCAATTGCCACTACCACTCAGGAATAAATCTTAACGAAAGAACTTATAACAGTGATGATGTGTTAATGAAATTCTTCCATGAAAACGATAATTGGAAACAAAGTAAAAATGCTCGGCCGATCTAACATCATCAGCTCAGACATGATTACGTCAGGTGCGGTAGCCTTTAACACACTTTACCTGGAGCCAGTTGCTCACTTTACAAATAACGCGTCGTTTACTATCATAACCAAATGGTACCTAGGTTAGGTTAGGCTAGGTTAGGTTAGGTATGATCACATTCAAATATTAATTTACATGATTATCTACATGATCGTCCCTAATCGACAAACCAATTTGACTCCTCGAAAACAAAGAAAGCTATTGTTCTCTCTCTCTCGCGCGCGCGCGTGTGTATGTGTGTGTGTGTAGACACTCCCAGAATCGGTGCTGCAGTACGACCATCAAATCGTGTGTTAAGACGGGTCACCGCAGGAGTGAGGTGGTCTTCCTCAAGTTGACGATGAAATTGGTTCTTAACTGGAGGGGAAAAGGTTACCTGTAGCAAATGATGCAATCTCACACCTGGTGCCGCCCTCATGTGGTGAGTAGTAGGAAGCGAGAGATAAGAGAGAGGGAGAGAAAAGTATAAAAGGGAGATAGATAGATATAGGGACAGAAAAGTTGGAATTGGTGTAATGGCGTCTCTCACAGTGTGTGGTGGTGATGGTGGTAGTGGTGCAGAAGAACGAAGAATGTCTGGTGGACTCCTAGTAATGGTGTGTGTGTGTGTGTGTGTGTGTTTCTCACCTATGTACCAGAAGACGAAGTACACGAATGATCTACCAGTAACATCTTTCATTCTCGTGATTTATTTGTGCCTTTGTCAAGTCAAACAAACGCTGGACGGTTCTCAGGCCAACACATACATATTGCAAACACACACACAGCCGCGTTCATATCCACATACTCGAAACAAAACTAACATACACAGATTCGGTTCGCTTGAGTTCTGTGTTGTCTAAAATTGTTTTATTTTTCAGTGGAGACAGTCACCCAGTGTTCACTCAGTGGAGGCAGTCACCCAGTGTTCACTCAGTGTAGACAGTCACTCAGTGGAGGCAGTCACCCAGTGTTCACTCAGTGACAGTCACCCAGTGTTCACTCAGTGTAGACAGTCACTCAGTGGAGGCAGTCACCCAGTGTTCACTCAGTGGAGGCAGTCACCCAGTGTTCACTCAGTTTAGACAGTCACCCAGTGTTCACTCAGTGTAGACAGTCACCCAGTGTTCACTCAGTGGAGGCAGTCACCCAGTGTTCACTCAGTGTAGACAGTCACTCAGTGGAGGCAGTCACCCAGTGTTCACTCAGTGTAGACAGTCACTCAGTGGAGGCAGTCACCCAGTGTTCACTCAGTGTAGACAGTCACTCAGTGTAGACAGTCACCCAGTGTTCACTCAGTGGAGGCAGTCACCCAGTGTTCACTCAGTGTAGACAGTCACTCAGTGGAGGCAGTCACCCAGTGTTCACAATGCCTTTGTAAATGAGTTAACAAGGAAGTTTACACAGTCGTGAAATATATTACTGAATTAAAACATTGTTGAACGTGGAATGGCTCTTAGATAAAGGTGTTTAAACCTCTGGGATAAAACTAAGACAATAATTTTCTCAGGGGAGACGCATTGTAACCCGGACATAAACTTTAATGGAGGTCTGCATGGCTTATGTTATAGATTTACTTATGGACAAACTTTGCGAGTAATATGTTTACAATTCTTGTATACTAACAGCGTCAATTTTTGTGAGAATATTTCCCACACAAACTCTATAGTAATAAGAAACATGCCTGAATATAAAGCAGCTTTTTCCTCTCTCATCGCTTTACAAACAACGAAGAAACAGACAACTGCTAATAGACACTACTAAAGTCCATTACATTTCACTACTTAATGGTTACTGTAATATTTTAATACATTTTGACTTAATATCACTCTGTCCTTTCATCAACACGTTTATACTTCTTGATTCTCGAAACTCTTATTATCATTTGTTAATAATTTCTTCATTTTTGTTGCCATGGTTTCTCTTTCCTCACTTCTCCCTTCCACCCTCTGATCTGTGACGACTCTCTCTCTCTCTCTCTCCACATGATAACACCAGTATTCTCATAAAAACATATTGTATTCCCGGATCATATCGTTCAATAAACATGTATCTGGCTTGTGTAAACAATAAAAAATAAAAGTTTTAAAGGGAATGGTTTTTTTCGCGTTTGTATAATGCAAATTTCTTGTTTTCAATTTCTAGTTAAGCGCGCACTGTCCAGGAAATTTTAGTATAAAACATTTTCTGTTTGAAATGTAGATGACACTGTGTGTTAACGCTCATGGGAGCGTTATTGGTTCCTGCTGGATAATAAGACCTTTGTCGTTGACGCGATGAGTATAATTCGGTCAAAACCTGTTAAAGAACAATTCATATACTATATAACAAATGCTGGTATATCAGGACACACAGTATGAATAGTACGATCAATATACAGCACATAACCTATTAACCTCTTAAACATAACTCACATGTTACAACTGTTGATACATCAGGACACAGTTTGTATAATATGATCAATATACAGTACATAAATATACTTATTAAAGTTATTTAGAGTTTTTTAGAGGATTTAATAGTTCACAATCACACTCACGTTTTGGGGTCTAGGGTTTGACCAACGAGAACAAATATAATATCCTCTTGGTATATGTTGGTCGAACGAAAGATGTTGTCTCTACGGTAGGAGGCGATAGACTATCCCTCAGGCAGTCATACAGCTGCGTGGCCGTCGCCCATTTAAACACCTCAGCAAATTCGTTGTCAACACTATGTCTCTCCTCTCACCCTCTCTCTCTCTCTCTCTCGTCTAGTTTATCTTACTGTGGCTATACCTCTCTTTCTCTGTCTCTTCTAGTTTATCTTACTGTGGCGGTAACACTATGCATTACAAGAGTGAGGAAGAATACTTATCATAAGTTGTGTTGGTCGCTGGCAGATTACACACCTGTGGCCGCGTCAACAAAGAACCTACAGTACAGAGTAATTTAGTTTTGTTGTTGAATGTATCTTAGTAATTATCATCCAGCTACCCATTGCATCTCGAACTCGGCCAGGGAAAAAATCAAGCAAATAATGTTTATGAAAATTGGTAAAATATTAGAATAAAGATCATATTCACTCCAAAAAAATTAATTACCGGTAAAAAATCTAGCCATACCACAAGCAGGCTGACACGACACGACACGACACAGACACGACACAAGGCGACTCATGTTTTTACAGGTAATCTATAACTAGGACACAAATGCTCTACAAGTTTATTCAGCACACAGGGGCTTTAACATAAATCTTACTTATGGAGAATAAATTGTTTACACTACAGTCTGCACCGAGTCTTCTACCAGTCCATTATCTATAATAATCAACCTTACCATCAGCCTTATACTCTCTAAGAAGTCTTCTGATAGCAGTTAGGATTATACAGTCTCCCAGTAACTTTTGAGAGAGAGAGAGAGAGAGAGAGAGAGAGAGAGAGAGAGAAGGGGGGGGGGAATCCTCTCTCTTCCGTAAAACTTGAAAAAGACTAAAAATTCATTCTGTACCCCAGGAGAAAATCTCTCTCTGGTTCCTTCCTTCCTCGCGGGTAATATTGGGCAACACTTCCCCTTGTGATGGTGCTGCGGATAGAGGCAAGAGTCTGCAAAAATGAGGGACAGATCTGGATCATGTGTGTGTGTATGTGTGTGTGTGTGTGTGTGTGTGTGTGTGTGTTATGAGTCATGATGATACCTTTAGTAGTCAATATGGAAGAGGTGAATGGGAGAGAGGGGCCGTGATTGTCTGTGATGGAATGGAATTATATTTTCCTTTTATCTATTTTTTTTTCTACTTTATTTTGTTTTTCATTTCTCGTATATTTTATTCACTACTCTTGTTGCCGATAAAGAAACTGTCAAACTGTATTAAATAATTCCACATGTAAACACTAATATTTAATAGAAGGTTGAACTGAGGGACGCCTGATTATTAAAAAAATCTTGGAGGTTAGCGCATCAACATCCACTGGTCGCCTGGGTCCTAAGTTCTAATTAATGCCAACATAACCTAGCTCAACTTAACCTGTATACTAGCACTGTGGTTAGGTTAGACTCGGGCCTATTAGGACTTAAACCCATTTGACTGCAAACACTACATCTAATGTTTATTGCTACTCATAATAAAAATGGTAAGGCCCTGAAAGCTGCATATTTTTCCAGTATGAAAAACATATTCTAACCACCCCGGAGACACTAAGTGCTTATATACAGTTATTCTCTTGAAATTCTGCCTGGGTGTATAACCACTAGCTGTTAAGTAAGCTTCATGTTTAAGATAGAGTTTGAAAATATAAGGATTCAAGCTCTTAATATGCACACAAAACTTATAGTGAACACAGGATGAGAAAGAAAGTTTGATTGCTAAGATAAATTTACACTGGGCTCTTGTATAGGAAGTGATCCTCTCATACGCCTACACAGTGTACTAGTGTTATGAGGGCTGAGGTGTGGTGCTGGCTGAGGCAAGGTGTGGTGGTGGATGATGAAGGTGTAGTGCTGGGTGAGGAAAGGTGTGGTGGTGGATGATGAAGGTGTAGTGCTGGGTGAGGAAAGGTGTGGTGGTGGATGAGGAAGGTGTAGTGCTGGGTGAGGCAAGGTGTGGTGGTGGATGAGATAGGTGTAGTGCTGGGTGAGGCAAGGTGTGGTGGTGGATGAGGAAGGTGTAGTGCTGGGTGAGGAAAGGTGTGGTGGTGGATGATGAAGGTGTAGTGCTGGGTGAGGAAGGTGTGGTGGTGGATGAGATAGGTGTAGTGCTGGGTGAGGCAAGG
>NW_024746784.1:0-5692 GCF_018991925.1 Homarus americanus
TTGTTATACTCGATCAGGGGATTTTGTTATTCTCGATCAGGGGATTTTGTTATACTCGTTCCGGGGACTTTGTTATACTTGATCTGGGGACTTTGTTATACAAGATGAGGGGGCTTTGTTATACACGATCAGGGGGCTTTGTTATACTTGATCAGGGGCCTTTGTTATAATAGTTCAAGGGACTTTGTTATACTCAATCAGCGGACTTTCTTATACTCGATCAGGGGACTTTGTTATACTCGACCAAGGGAGTTTGTTATACTCGACCAGAGGTCTTTGTTATACTCGATCAGGGGCCTTTGTTAAACTCGATGAGGGTCCTTTGTTATACTCGATCAAGGGACTTTGTTATACTCGACCAGGGGCCTTTGTTAAACTCGATCAGGGGACTTTGTTATACTCGATCAGGGGCCGTTGTTATAATCGTTCAGGCACCCTTGTTATACCCGATCAGGGGACTTTGTTAAGTATGCGATCAGAGGCCTTTGTTATACTCGTTCAGGCACCTTTGTAATATTCGATTGGGGGCCTTTGTTATACTCGATGAGGGGACTTTGTTATACTCGATCAGAGGACTTTGTTATATTCGACGATGGGACTTTGTTATTCTCGATCATGGGACTTTGTTGTACTCGATGAGGGGCCTTTGTTATACTCGATGAGAGGACTTTGTTCTACTCGATCAGGGGACTTTGTTATACTCGATCACGGGACTTTGTTATACTCGATCAGAGGACTTTGTTATATTCGACGATGGGACTTTGTTATTCTCGATCATGGGACTTTGTTATACTCGATGAGGGGCCTTTGTTATACTCGATCAGGGGAAATTGTTATACTCGATGAGGTGACTTTGTTATATTCGATGACAGGACTTTGTTATACTCGATCATGGGACTTTGTTATACTTGATGAGGGGCCTTTGTTATACTCGATCAGGGGCCTTTGTTATACCCGATTAGGGGACTTTGTTATACTCGATCAGTAGACTTTGTTATACTCTATGAGGGGGCTTTGTTATACTCGATGAGAGGACTTTGTTCTACTCGATGAGGGGAATTTGTTATACTCGATGAGGGGACTTTGTTATACTCGACCAGGGGAGTTTGTTATAATTTTGACCTCAGGGACTTTGTTATACTCGATGAGGGCCTTGTTAAACCTGATGAGGGCGTTTGTTATACTCGACCATCTTTTTTTGTTATACCATCAGGGGCCTTTTGTTATACTCATCAGGGAACTTTGTGGTTATACCTGACTCAGGGGCCTTTGTTATAATCGTTCAGGGACTTGTTATACTCGATCAGGGACCTTTGTTATACTCCGGATCAGAGTGGCCTTGTTATACCTGGATCAAGGGACTTTGTTATACTCGATCAGGAGACTTTGTTATACTCGACCAGGGGAGTTTGTTATACTCAATTAGGGACTTTGTTATACCTGGATCAGGGAACTTTTGTTATACTCATGATCAGGGGGCTGGTTATACCTGATTAGGGAACTTTGTTATACTCAATCAGGGACTTTATACCTGTTCAGCGGACTTTTGTTATACTCAATCAGGGGCCTTTTGTTGTAAATCTTTTATCAGGGGACTTTGCTATACTCGATCAGGGAACTTTGTTATACTCGGAGAGAGGACTTTGTTATACTCGATCAAGGGACTTTGTTATACTCGATCAAGGGCCTTTGTTAAACTCGATCAGGGTCCTTTGTTATACTCGATCAGGGGACTTTGTTAAACTCGATCAGAGTCCTTTATTATATTCGATCAGGGGACTTTGTTATACTCGATCATGAGCCTTTGTTAAACTCGATCAGGGGACTTTGTTATAATCGATCAGGCGCCTTTGTTATAATCGTTCAGGGGACTTTCTTATACTCGATCAGGGGATTTGTTATGCTCGATCAGAGGCCTTTGTTATACTCGATCAGGGGACTTTGTTATAGTCGATCAGGAGACATTGTTATACTCGATGAGGGGACTTTGTTATACTCAATCAGGGGGTTTTGTTTTACTCGATCAGGTATATTTGTTATACTCGATCAGGGGCCTTTGTTATAATCGTTCAGGGGACTTTGTTATTCTCGATCAGGAGAGTTTGTTATACTCGTTTAGGGGACTTTGTTATACTTGATCAGGGGACTTTGTTATACTCGATAAGGGGGCTTTGTTATACACGATCAGGGGGCTTTGTTATACTTGATCAGGGGCCTTTGTTATAATCGTTCAAGGGACTTTGTTATACTCGATCAGGGGACGTTGTTATACTCGATCAGCGGACTTTGTTATACTCGACCAGGGGAGTTTCTTATACTCGACCAGGGGACTTTGTTATACTCGATGAGGGGCCTTTGTTATACCTGATCAGGGGGCTTTGTTATACTCGATAAGAGGACTGTGATATTCTCGATCAGGGGGACTTTGCTATACCCGATTAGGGGACTTTGATATACTCGATCAGGGAACTTTGTTATACTCGATCAGGGGCCTTTGTTATACTCATTGAGGCGCCTTTGTTATATTCGATCAGGTGCCTTTGTTATACTCGACCAGGGGACTTTGTTATACTCCATGAGGTGCCTTAGTTAAACTCGATCAGGGGCCTTTGTTATACTCGATCAGGGGACACTGTTATACTCGATCAGGGGACTTTGTTATACTCGATCAGGGGGTTTTGTTTTACTCGATCAGGTAACTTTGTTATATTCGATCAGGGGCCTTTGTTATAATCGTTCAGGGGACTTTGTTATACTCGATCAGGGGACTTTGTTATACTCGATCACGGGATGTTGTTATACTCGATCAGGGGACTTTGTTATATTCGATGAGGGGACTTTGTTATTCTCGATCATGGGACTTTGTTATACTCGATGAGGGGCCTTTGTTAATCGATGAGGGACTTTGTTCTACTCGATCAGGGAACTTTGTTATACTCGATCAGGGGCCTTTGTTATACTCGATCAGGGGATTTTGTTATACTCGATCAGGGGACTTTGTTATACTCTATGAGGAGGCTTTGTTATACTCGATCAGGGAACTTTGTTCTCGATCAGGAACTTTTATTATATGATCAGGGGCTTTATTTATACTCGATTAGGGAACTTTGTTATACTCGATCAGCTGCCTTTGTTATACTCGATCAGGGGACTTTGTTATGCTCGATCAGGGGACTTTGTTATACTCGATCAGGGGGTTTTGTTTTACTCGATCAAGTAACTTTGTTATACTCGATCAGGGGCCTTTGTTATAATCGTTCAGGGGACTTTTTTATATTCGATCAGGGGACTTTGTAATACTCGATCAGGGGACTTTGTTATACTCGACCAGGGGACTTTGTTATATTCGATGAGGGGACTTTGTTATTCTCGATCATGGGACTTTGTTATACTCGATGAGGGGCCTTTGTTATACTCGATGAGGGGACTTTGTCCTACTCGATCAAGGGAATTTGTTATACTCGATGAGGGGAATTTGTTATATTCGATGACGGGACTTTGTTATACTCGATCATGGGACTTTGTTATACTCGATGAAGGGCCTTTGTTATACTCGATCAGGGGCCTTTGTTATACCCGATTAGGGGACTTTGTTATTCTCGATCAGTGGACTTTGTTATACTCCATGAGGGGACTCTGTTATACTCGACCAGGGTACTTTGTTATACTCGATCAGGGGCTTTGTTATACTTGATGTGAGGGCTTTGTTATACTCGATCAGGGGACTTTGTTATTCTCGATAAGGGGGACTTTGTTATACTCGATCAGGGGCTTAATTATCCTCGTTTAGGGACTTTGTTATACTCGATCAGAGGACTTTGTTATACTGGAACAGGGGCCTTTGTTAAACTCGATCAAAAGCCTTTGTTATTCTCGATGAGGGGCCTTTGCTAAACTCGATGAGGCAACTTTGTTCTACTCGTTCAGGGGACTTTGTTATACTTGACCAGGGGACTTTGTTATACTCAATGAGAGGGCTTTGTTATACTCGATGAGGGGGCTTTGTTATACTTGGTGAGGGGCCTTTGTTAAAACCGTTCAGGGGACTTTGTTATACTCGCTCAGGGGACTTTGTTATACTCGATCAGGGGACTTTGTTATACTCGACCATGGGAGTTTGTTATACTCGACCAGGGGACTTTGTTATACTCGATGAGGGGCCTCTGTTCTACTCGATCAGGGGAATTTGTTATAATCGATCACGGGACTTTGTTATATTCGATGAGGGGACTTTGTTATACTCGATCATTGGACTTTGTTATACTCGATGAGGGGCCTTTGTTATACTCGATTAGGGGCCTTTGATATACCCGATCAAAGGACTTTGCTATAATTGATCAGGGGACTTTGTTATAGTCGTTCAGGGGACTTTGTTATACTTGATGAGGGAACTTTGTTTTACTCGATGAGGGGGCTTTGTTATACTCGATCAGTGGGTTTTGTTATACTTGATCAGGGGCCTTTGTTATAATCGTTTAGATGACTTTGTTATACTCGATCAGGGAACTTTGTTATACTCGATCAGGGGACTTTGTTATACTCGACCAGGGGACTTTGTTATCTTCGATCAGGGGACTTTGTTATACTCAGTGAGGAGGCTTTGTTATACTCGATCAGGGGACTTTGTTATCCTCGATGAGGGCACTTTGTTATACTCGATTAGGGGGCTTTGTTATACTTGATCAGGGGCCTTTGTTATACTCGTTTAGGCGCCTTTGTTATATTCGATGAGGGGCCTTTGTTATACTCGACCAGGGGACTTTGTTATACTCGATGAGGGGCCTTTGATAAACTCGAACAGGGGCCTTTGTTATACTCGATCAGGGGACTTTGTTATGCTCGATCAGGGGACTTTGTTATACTCGATCAGGGGGTTTTGTTTTACTCGATCAAGTAACTTTGTTATACTCGATTAGGGACCTTTGTTATAATCGTTCAGGGGACTTTGTTATATTCGATCAGGGGACTTTGTTATAATCGATCAGGGGACTTTGTTATACTCGACCAGGGGACTTTGTTATATTCGATGAGGGGACTTTGTTATTCTCGATCATGGGACTTTGTTATACTCGATCATGGGAATTTGTTATACTCGATGAGGGGACTTTGTTATATTCGATGACGGGACTTTGTTATACTCGATCATGGGACTTTGTTATACTCGATGAAGGGCCTTTGTTATACTCGATCAGGGGCCTTTGTTATACCCGATCAGGGGACTTTGTTATTCTCGATCAGTGGACTTAGTTATACTCTATGAGGCTTTGTTATACTCGATCCGAGGGAACTTTTATACTCGGTAGAGGACTTTGTTATACTCGATCAAGGGGACTTTGTTTTACTCGATGAGGGGCTGTTATACTCGATCAGAAGGGGACTTTGTTATACTCGATCAGGGCCGCTGTTATATTCAGTCAGGGGGCCTTTGTTATATGATCAGGGGACTATGTTATACTGGAATAGGGGACTTTGTTATAATCGTTCAGGCGACTTTGTTATACTCGATCAGGGGACTTTGTTATACTCTATCAGGGGACTTTGTTATACTCGACCAGGGGAGTTTGTTATACTCGATCAGGGGAACTTGTTATACTCGATCAGGGAAATTTGTTATACTCGATCAGGGGACTTTGTTATATTCGATGAGGGGACTTTGTTATTCTCGATCATGGAACTTTGTTATACTCGATGA
>NW_024746785.1:0-8729 GCF_018991925.1 Homarus americanus
ATGATGGATGGTGTTATATGTAGTGATGATGGACGGTGTTATATGTAGTGATGATGGATATTGTTATAGGTAGTGATGATGGGTGGTGTTAAATGTAGTGAAGATGGATGGTGTTATATGTAGTGATGCTGGATGGTGTTATATGAAGTGATGATGGATGTTTTTATATGTAGTGTCATGTGGGGATCTCAAAAAATCTCCAACCCACCCGATCCGACACACCCAACCCGACCCGACCCATTAAACCAGTTATAGTTTAATGCTGCTCTTGCAAGTGGATGCCATTGTGTATTCTGCCTTAGAATTCTGGATCCCGCAGCTCTCTGTCTATTAGCATTCAAACGAATTTCATGTGCTTGATCATTTTCTAGAGAATACCTTTCTGCTGTTTGCTATCTGTCAGCATTAAGACGGGATTCCCTTCCCTATCTGTTTCCTGTGACCGACTTGCCGTTGTTCGCTCTCTGGTAGTTTGTAGACATGCAACACGTTGTTGCCTTGATTCACTTGATCTTGATTGCTACTTTCTCAGTGTATCTCTTTGTCTTCTTTCATGAATTGACAGCCGTGATCGTTTCTTTAGCGGCATTTTGTTCACTACGTTTGGCATACCTCGTTATCGTAAGAATAGACTTGCCACCGACAAGACACCCTGCATCACACAATTAAGACAGGTTGGTACATTGCTGTGTCATTCACCGATGCATATGCATGAATTGGTGAGCGAGGTCAAGCTGGGTCAGCCCCCCTCAGCAACAACAACCTGACGCGTATCCTTCAACACCCACCTGACAGGATGCGCGTGAGAGAGAGACTATCATATCACCTGTTACACAGTGAACATCTCAATTAAGTGCTCTCTTAAAAAAAGTGTACTAAGACATTTCCCTGAGCAGAGAAGGTACAATATATTCTCAACTGAACTCAGTACCTGTGAAACTATAATTTTCTGCAATAAAACAAAACCAACAAAGTGTTTACTTCAGCCCTGCCACTTATCAAATCAAGAACTAATATATATATATATATATATATATATATATATATATATATATATATATATATATATATATATATATATATATATATATATATATATATATATATATATATATATACATACATACATATATATACACCTGTATATATATATAGATATAGATATAGATATAGATATAGATATATATATATATGTAATACTCAGAAATTTCAGAGTAAATTCGAATGCCCTGCCATTGGCAACACTGAGCGTTCAAGGTCGCGGGAGGGAAAAGAGCGCTGCCTGCTCATAGCGAGAGATTGCGGAACTAGGCCTATATGATATTAAATGTAATTTACCGAATTAATAATGATGCGATTCATGAAGTAAGGGACTATTATTGAATTTGAAATTATTATAGATCGTTTATCAGTCTGAATAATGTTACGGGTGTCCCAAGGAGTTATTAGTTAGGCGGAAAATATGTCACGTAGGCCCAAGCTAACGCAACAGGACCTGGCGGGGCTCTCTTCAGTCGCTGGGAAGTCAAGCAGACAGAAACCTCCCTCTTGGCGTCGTCACAGAAGCCAATCCGCGTGGCCAGTCACCTGTCAACTGCGCTAATTACTGATAT
The DNA here is from genome assembly GCF_018991925.1 of Homarus americanus. Lineage (NCBI taxonomy): Eukaryota > Metazoa > Arthropoda > Malacostraca > Decapoda > Nephropidae > Homarus > Homarus americanus. Next base: position 1,614 of record NW_024746785.1, read on the forward strand.
AACAAAACCGTCTCATTCGATCTCCGAACCAGCAGGGTTAAGGTAGAGCCAGTGGGCTGAGGTAGCCTAGAGCTAACAGTGAGTTCATTTTCAGGGTTTTCCGTCAGAACCCACTTGACTGGAGTTGACTGGAGTTGACCGGAGTTGACTGCGAGAGATTGACTGCCGTTTGAGACTGCCGTTGATGATTGAGGGTGGCGATTGTCGCCATTGGACCGATCAGTGTGGGCCTGTCACTGTTTAGCGGGGTAGCAAAGGATCTCTTGAGTGAACGAGTGCTTCCGACAACTAAAACGACGGGACCAGCATCCACAGTGGGTGATCAGTTCTTACCACTCGGGTGCACAACACCACATGTCCCGAGCAGCTTAGTGAAACCCTCTTGCTAACGGGAAGCTAAAGTTTCTCTCAACTGTACAAGGTCTGATTGGCCCACTGCCTTCCGCTTTATGGACGCACTGGGAGTACACTGAGGCTATCTGAGTAAACTAATGGTCACACACTGAGACCGTGAGTCTAGGTCTCTAGGAGATACCTAGAGGAACATCTTCCCTCCCTTATTACGGGTGTAGTTAACACCATTCCTCAGACTGATATTATCTTGACGTGTGTAGTTTAATAGTCCTAAATAATTTTGATAGTATTGTTTTTGAATGTTTGTGCCATTAAGTGGAACCAGAGTGATGCTGTGAGTTTGATTCTTTTAATGCATCTAATTGTTCTTCATAATTCTGATCTCAGGTATAATCTTGTTCCCCAGAGTAGTGGTTAAGTTAGGTTAGGAAGTGTGCATCTGTTGGGGTGCTATTATTTTGTTGAAAGCCCTTAAGGCCTATTCATTGTAGAGTATTTAATTTCTTATTTTTTATTACCATTTCCTCAGTGACTGATATTATTTTGTTGAAAGCCCTTAAGGCCTATTCATTGTAGAGTATTTGATTTCTTATTTTTTATTACCATTTCCTCAGTGACTGATATTATTTTGTTGAAAGCCCTTAAGGCCTATTCATTGTAGAATAGTTAATTTCTTATTTTTTAATACCATTTCCTAAGTGACTGATATTATTTTGTGAAAGCCCTTAAGGCCTGTTTCATGTGTGCAAGTAACATTTCTTAATACTTCAAATTTATTGTTGCCCGTGTTTCTAATAATTTCTATATCATATATAACTTTTATTCCCCAGAGTAGTGTTTTAAGTTTAAGTTAAGAGGTGAGCATATTGGTGTACCATTATTTGATTGTGTTTGTAGTGTTGGAGGGAATATAAGTGTCTAAATTTTACAGTGTGTCTCATTCATCCCAGTCACAGACGCTATCCTTCCACGGGTCACGGACAATTCATTTTGTTTAGTAGATTTAAGTGTTCTTGTGCTGGTTCGGGATTTTTCTCAAAGGGGCGCTTCCACTGCCATTACCATCTATTAATCTTTAATAAACCCCAAGTCAAGTAAGAAATTAAAGTCCAGTAAATTCCGACCGGTTGCATATATATATATATATATATATATATATATATATATATATATATATATATATATATATATATATATATATATATATATATATATATATATATATATATATATGCTGATAACCACAAGGAAAGAAGAAAACACGAAGTTCCCAAGCGCTTTCGTGAAATTCACATCTTCACGGGTGAGTACAGACTAAGGAGAAGTATAAAACAAGGTATATATATACAGAGGAGGGTGAGATCAGGTCCACAATGGTCAGGTATTAGGTAATGACCCTACTAATCCTTATAAAGCACCGCAACGGTCGGTAGTCAGGTCAGAGGGTAAGGTGACCCAACCTTCTCACCTGGTTACAAATCTTCTTAATTACAAAATTGTCCAGTTTGTACATGCCATTACTCAAATTCATGTTGACTGCTTCGGTATGTTTAATGAGACTAGATTCTATAATGTTCCTACTGTCAATTGAATTACAAGGTAATATTGAGGAGGCATTATCCCAGTCAATGCAATGCTTATTATCCCTCAGATGAACAAACAGAGCATTGGATTCCTGGCCTGTCCTAACACTATATTTATGTTGTTTAAGTCTAGTTACAAGATCTTTACCTGTCTGGCCTAAGTAAAACATATTACATTCCTTGCAAGGAACTTTATAAATACAGCCACCTGTATTGTTGGGGGAGTTCTTGATTAACATTTGTTTAACAGTGCATGAGTTTTTAAATGCCACATTGACATTCCAGGTTTTTAGTTGTAAAGGAATTTGAGAGAAATTTTTGTGAAATGGTAATACTAAGAGATTCTTATGGTCATGGGTGGGCTTGGGATCAGTTCTATAAAAAGATTTCTTAGTAATGTTCAGGCATTTGTCTATGAAAGATCTAGGGTATTTAAGGTTCAAGCCAATATTATAGATATATTTATATTCCTCATCAATGAATTCCGGGCTGCAAATTCTCAAAGCACGTAAAAACATTGTTGAAAATACTGACTGTTTGACTCTATTATGGTGGGCAGAATAATAATGAATGTATGAACACACATTAGTAGGTTTCCTATAAATACTGAACTTAAAGGTGTTACCTATTCTGTGTATCAGACAGTCTAGGAATGGCAATTTACAGTCTTGCTCTAATTCTACAGTGAATTTGATCGAGGGGGCTAAGTTGTTAAGTTGTGGCAGGAAAGCTTTTAGGTCCTCATTACATGGCCAGAGACATAATACATCATCTACATATCTAGACCAGACTGCTGAAGGTGGTAAAATATTACTTAATAGTTTCTTTTCAAAGAATTCCATATATAGGTTGCTTAATACAGGTGAGAGTGGATTACCCATTGCCATACCAATCCACTCTCACCTGTATATATATATATATATATATATATATATATATATATATATATATATATATATATATATATATATATATATATATATATTGTTACGACCGTGTCGTATTTTTTTTCTTTTTTTTTATATATAACATGCTCCCATGTTCCATATTATTCCTGTAATGATGTGTTAAATTTACTATTATATATTCTAGTCACCTTACCCTGTGCTGTTAAGGTTTTACTGTCATTATTTGTTCAAGCCCATCTTATTTCTTTATTTTGTATTGTAACCAGCATTCTTTGTTCTCTAACGACCATCTGCATCGTTAAACGACCCACCGGCGGGTCGCGTGGCGGGAACCGACCTTATATATAGGACCCACCAACTGACTTGAGTCAGTTCAGTCCTCTTGTCATACAGTCCACATCCTTTGAGTGTCACTTGTTACTTAAACTTAATTTATTTGTGTTGTTCCTGTCGCCACCAATGTGGTATATCTATGTGAGTACCTATTTATGTCTCTGTTTGTGTCCATCAGTATTTGTTTAGTTGTATTCAAGTAATTCAGTGTTGTTTCACGTTAGTTAATTTCAGTGATAGTTTTTATATGTTTATGCAGTGTTAACGTAATCCAATGCTTTATTTTTATTCTTTCGATGTTTCGATGTTTTGTATCACTTGTGTCTTAAAAGTTTCGATGGTGAATCAATTTGTTGTGACAGCCTTCGAGGCTCTTTATTGTGTTAATATTTAATCAATTAAATTCTTAAAGGTTTACTTTATTTTTATTCTCTTTTAATTTACTTCACTTTTTGTTTGGTTACGCCTAGAACCTGGATATTTAAGTAAATTAAGAGACGGCGTAACAGTATATATATATATATATATATATATATATATATATATATATATATATATATATATATATATATATATATATATTTCATTTAGATCCACAATGGGCACTTTACAACATCTTTATTCAAGACATCTTCAGAGGCATTGTTTCCCTTTTCTCTGTGCGATTTTATCAATATGAAACACGAGGTACCATATATATATGGTACCTCGTGTTTCATACCAGCTGGATTCGGTAAAATGCTACTGACACCACATACGAGGCACAGGCAGTTCCCAATGAGGTTCACGGCGCCATCAGCTCGATGAACAGGCTTTGTGTGAAATATAACAGAGTCTAGGACTGCTTTTAGTGTCCTTGTGGGTTGGTTGGTAGCGTTCCCTAGTCCCACCCAGTAGGTCGAGGGTTCGATTCCTGGCTGGTGAGGTCGTTGAGTATATGTTCAAAGTCCGCGTGTTATAGGGACTAAAAATAAAGTGTATATATATATATATATATATATATTATTTTTATGGCATTAGCCCACCAGAGCATAGGTCAATGACTTACCCACATCAGGGCCCGGGGGGGCCCGGCTTACGATAAAATGAAGTAAAGTAAAGTAAAAGTAAAGTGTTACGAGTTGAGGATTTAGAATATAGTTAAAAGTCTACCCAGATCCCAACAGGCAACAACAACAAAAAAACAAAGACAATCGGACTATAAAAGGGTAGACAAAGGATGCGAGTTTTCGTTGTGTATAATAAAGTACCATAAATTCCTAAACAAAATATTCAGCTTCCTATAAATTACCCTTAACCATACTTAACCTAAACATTAACAGTATATACATATTAATACAACATAAAACAATCGTGAAGCAAGGTGGAGGTGGGAGAGGCAATACAAGATTACAAATACTTAAGTGAGGAGCTGAGATGGCTGACGAGTAAGGCTGAGTATTGTAGAAGACGGTAGGTAGTCACTGTGCCGTAGGTTTAGAGGATAGGTGATCCTGTGGTCACTTCCCAGAGTGTAGTGCTCTCTCCTCGAATTGGAGCTCACAAAGAAGACTTGGAGGAAGTGACGCAACAACCAGGATATGGAGAAGGGAAACCCCGGAGTGGTAACTAAGACGAGTCATACTCGTGTCTCGTCCCTAGATGGCGTTGCTCGTGGTGCTGGGTAGGTAGATCAAGACAATAGATGGCGTGGTTCGTAGTGCTGGGTGGAGGGGTTCGTAACACACCCCCCCTCCAAAGACCTCCGTAGCGCGGGCGCGAAGGAGGTGATCACCTGGTGCGTCTGGAGAGTAGCTGCTGCATTTCCACTGGAGCTCGGGATAAGGAGTCTGCAATCAGGTTGTCCACCCCCTTTATGTGCCGGACTTGTAGATTATAGGGCTGGGTGAGGAGAGCCCAGCGGAGGATTCGTGGGGTTGGAGGTCTTGTTGGTTTGGATGAACGTGAGTGGGTTATGGTCGGTGAAGACTAGGGTTGTTTGTGGGCAAGACTGGAGGTAACATTCAAACTTCTTTATTGCCAACACCAGAGCCAGGGCCTCCTCTATGGTCGAGTAGTTGGTCTGATGTTTTTTCAACTTGGCGGAGTAGTATGCCACAGGGTGAAGGACATCAGTGGTTGGGTCGGGTTGTAGGAGCACAGCCCCCACTCCGACACCGCTAGCGTCGATTTGCAGATGGAAGGGCAAGGTGTAGTCAGGGGGGTGGACTACAGGCTTGGAGGCAAGGAAGGCTTTGAGGCGGTGGAAAGACTGGTCGCACCTCTGGTTCCAGATGTAAGGGACCGCAGAACTGGTAAGGTCTGTGAGGGGTCCGGCCACGCTGGAGAAGTTACTGCAGAACCGACGGTAGTAGCCGCACATCCCCAGGAAGCGCATGAGTTCCTTCCTCGTCCTTGGAGAGGGGAAGGACAAGATGGCTTTAACGTTTGCGTCCTTAGGTCTCACCATACCATGCCCAACGATATGTCCCAGGTAAGTCACTGAGGCCCGGCCAAAAGCAGATTTAGCCAGGTTTATGGTGAATCCAGTCTCTTGCAGTCGTGCGAACAGTATCTCCAAACGCACCAGATGTTCGTCCCAGCCGTCCGACACCACCACCACCAGGTCATCCAGGTAGGCGAACGTCCCATCTAGGTCCTGAATCAGGTAATTGATTGCCCTCTGGAATGTGGCCGGAGCATTAGAAAAGCCAAACGCCATAACCAAATATTGAAAAAGACCAAATAGAGTTATAAATGCTGAGATTAATTTTGCCCTATCCGTGAGTCCCACTTGATAATATCCTTTCAACAGGTCCACGGTACTGATAAATTTTGCACAGCCTATGCTGTCTATTATATCTTCAATCAAAGGTAAAGGGTAGGAGTCTGAGACAGTGACCTGGTTCACTTTACGATAATCGGTACAGAAACGAAAAGTGCTATCGGGTTTTGGAATGAGAAGGCAAGGTGAAGCCCAGGGGGAGGTACTAGGCTCAGCTAAGTTATGTTTTAACAAAAAATCTACCTCCTTTTCCATAATCTCTTTTTTTTGTGGATTTAGTCGATATGCTGATTGCCTAATGGGTTGTACATCATCTGAGATTAGCTTAATATCATGTTTAAGTATATTGCAAAACCCTGGGAGGTCTGACGTGACTTTGGGAAATGTTGATAATAACTTAGTGAGATCTTTTGCTCGAGATGGATTCAGAACAGAAAAATACTCATCCAAGTTGTTGAGTATGTGACTGTTAGCAGGGTTTTCTTTAGGTAGAGGGAAGTCTAAATTCTCCAATAGATCCATGTCATCTGTCTCCGGCTCCGGCCCTGACAAAACCATATGCAATACAGGTTGACTTATAGCCTCTGGGATATCTTCCTCTGACTGCCTGGAATGGTAAAGTTTCATGAGATTAATGTGAACAAGTTGTGAATCTTTTCTGCGATCAGGAGTATGGACTATATAGTTGAGAGGAGATAGTTTATTAGCATTGATTTGAAAGTTTTGATGGAACCGTTCCAAGCAACCTTGGAACGGTGGGTGGTAAGCCGAAGATGTACAATGGTCCACACTGAGGTCTTTCATCACCTGTTTGAACAAAGATGGATCAGATTGTTGGGTTGTAATGAGCTCATCCTTACTAATGGTCTTATTGTACAGATCTTCTGTGGGTAGGAAGATATTGGAGGTGGTTTTAGATGAAGAGGGCCCATTTCGCACACTCTGTGACCGGGTGACAGCACAAGATGGGAAAATGTGAGGAATAGTTTCTTCAAGGTCAGTGGTGGAGTTGACAGGTAAAGGGAGAGTCGACTGTCTTTATGTTGGGAACCACTAGATCTCCTACCAAGTCATTACCCAATAATAAATGAATGCCGCTCACAGGCATTGGATCTTTCCTAATGGCTACTTGCACTTCCCCAGTAATCAAGGAACATTGGAGGTGCACTTTAGC
>NW_024746786.1:0-34281 GCF_018991925.1 Homarus americanus
CGCCACAACAAAGTCCAAGGGGCCGCCAACTGCACCACAACGCCACAGCAACAAAGAATAAGGGGCCATAACTGTGCACCACAACACACAACAAAGGGAACCAAGAGTGCATAACTGTGCACCACAACATACAACAAAGACCAAGGAGCCCATAACTGCTGCACCACAACGCCACAACAAAGACCAAGGGGCCATGACTGCACCACAACGCCCTGTAACAAGACCAAAGAGCCATAACTGTGCACCACAACGCCACTGCAACAATGTATCCGAGGGGCCATAACTACAATGCACCACAACGCCACAACAGAGACCAAGGAGCCGCAACTGTGCACACCACAGCCGCCACAGCAATGTCCAGAGGGGCCAACTTCTTTCCCCACAACGCCACAACAAAGTCAGGGGCCACGCAACATGCACAACGCCACAACAAAAGACCAGGGGCCGCCAGCTTTATTGCACCCACAACGCCACAACAAAGACCAGGGCCATAACTGTGCGCACCACAACGCCGCAGCAAAGACCAAGAACCATAACACCTTGCGCACCACAACATACAACAATGTCAAGGGGCCATAACACCTTGCACCACAACGCCACAACAGAACCAAAGGAGCCATAACTTTGTACTGCAACGCCACAACACGGGAACCAGGGCCCATAACTGTGTACCACAACGCCACAACAAAGTCCAGCAGGCCGTAACGTGTAACACAACGCCACAACAAAGTCAGGGGCCTATAACTGACACTTACAACGCCTGGCTTTCCTGAAAGACCAGGGGCCATAGCTTTATTATTACCACAACGCCACAACAAAGACCAGGGGCCGCCAGCTGTGCTACAACACTTCCTATAAAGAACCAGGGCCATAACAATGCCACCACAACGCCACAACAAAGACCAAAGGGGCCTGGCTGTGCACCACAACGCACCACAACTCTCTAAATTCAGGAAGCCACGCCTTTGTGCCACAACGCCACAGCAACAAAAAGAATAAGGCCATAACTGTGTGCCACAACATACAACAAGGTCAGGGGCCGTAACTGTGCCACAACGCCACCAACAAAGACCAAGGGACATAACTGTGCACCACAACACCGCAACAAAAGACAGGGGGCCATAGCACCTTGCACCACAACGCCACAACAAAGACCAAGAGGGAGGCCACAACTGTGCACCACAACGCCACAACAAAGACCAGGCCATAACTATTGCACTGTAAGCATACAACAAAGACCAAGGGGCCATAACTGTGCACCACAACGCCACAACAAAGACCAGGGGCCATAACTGGCCAATACCCACAACGCCACAACAAGGAACCAGGGGCCGCCTTTGTGTGCACCACAACCCTGGCAACAAAGACCGAGGGGCCGCAACTGTGCTAAACGCCACAACAAAGAGACCAAGGGGCCATAACTGTACCACAACGAACACAGCAAAGTCAAGGGGCCGTAACTGCACCACAACGCCACAACAAAGACCAAGGGCCATAACTGGTATCACCACAACGCCACAACAAAGACCAAGAGAACCGCCAACTTTGTGCACCACAACGCGCCACAACAAAAGACCAAGGGCCTGCTTTATTGTACCACAACACTTAACAAAGTCAAGGGGCCTGCTTTGTGCTTTCCACAACGCCACAACAAAGACAAGGGGCCCTTAACTGTGTTACCACAACATACACAACAACAAAGACCAGGGCCACTGTGCACCACAACACCATAACAAAGACCAAAGGGGCCACCAGCTTTGTGTACCACAACGCCACAACAAAGTCCAAGGGAGGCCATAACTGTGCACCACAACACTACAACTCTCTTTGAACCAAGAATATAACTGTGCACCCTAACGCCTAGCTTTCTGCTAAGACAAAGGGGAGCCATAACTGTGCACCACAACACACAACAAGACAAGGAGCCATAACTTGTGCACCACAACGCATACAACAAAGACCAAGGGGGCCATAACTGTTATTACCCACAACATACAACAAGACCAAGGGCCATAACTGTGTGCCACAACGCCACAACAAAGACCAAGGGGGCCATAAACTGCTTGCACCACAACGCCACAACAAAAGACCAAGGGCACCAACTTTCTTGCACCACAACGCCTGGCCTCTGCAAAGACAGGGCCGCCAGCACTTTATTATTTTTAACGACACAACAAAGTCCAAGGGGCTAACTGTGCACCACAACGCCACAACAAAGACCAGGGGCCATAGCTTTGTGCACCACAACGCCACAACAAAAGACCAAGGGGACATAACTTGTGCACAACGCCACAACAAAGACCAAGAGGGACATAATAACTTCGTACTTTTACAACGCCCACAACAAAAGACCAAAGGGGGCCATAACTGTGTCACCACAACACCCAACAACAAGGCCAAGGGGACATAACTGTGCACCACAACGACACAACAAAGTCCTGAAATTACATAACTTGTGCCACAACATACAACAAAGACCAAGGGGCCATAACTGTGTACCACAACACCACACATAAAGACCAAGGGCCATAACTGTGTACCACAACATACACAAAGACCAAGGGGACATAACTGTGCTGCAACATACAACAACAAGACCAACGGGCCACGCCAACTGTGCACCACAACGCCACAGCAAAGACAGGGCCATAACTGTGTACACCACAACGCCACAACAAAAGACCAAGGGGGCCATAACCGGTATTGCCACCACAACGCCTATGAACCAAAGGGACATAACTGACCACCACAACGCCACAACAAAAGACCAAAGAAGAGGACATAACTGACGCACCACAACGCCACAACAAAGACCAAGGGGCCATAACTGTGACCACCACAACGCCACAACAAAGACCAAAGGGGCCGCCAACTGTGCACCACAACGCCCACAACAAAGACCAAGGGGACATAACTGTGCACCACAACGACACAACAAAGTCAAGGGGCCATAACTGTGCACCACAACGCCTACAACAAAAAGAGACCAAGGGGCCATAACTTTGTGTGTACCACAACGCCACAACAAAGACCAAGGGGACATAACTGTGCACCCACAACGCCACAACAAAGACCAAGGGGGACATAACTGGCTGTTACCACAGCGCCACAACAAAGTCAAAGAGGCCGCAACTGTGCACCACAACGCCTGCGTAACAAAGACCAAGGGAGCCGCAACTGTGCCTGCAACGCCACAACAAAGACCAAAGGGGACATAACGGTGCACCACAACGCCACAACAAAGACCAGGGGACATAACTTCCAACCCACCACAACGCCACAACAAAGTTCAGGGGCCGCCAACTGTGCACCACAACGCCACAACAAGAAGACCAGGGAGCCGCAGCTTCCTTGCACCACAACGCCACAACAAAGACCAAGGAATGACCGCCACAGGTGTGTACCCACAACACCAACGAAGACCAAAGGGGACACTACTTCAATGCACCACAACACCACAACAAAGGCCAAAAGGCCACTAACTGTACTACAACACCCTGCTCTGAATAAGGGACGCCGCCAGCAATACCACAACGCCCTGCTCACAAGTCAGGGGCCATAACTGTGTACCACCGCGCCACAACAAAGTCCAGGGGCCGCAACATTGACCACAACGCCACAACAAGTCCAAGGGCCGCCAACTGCGCACCACAACGCCCTGGCTCTAAAGAATAAGGGGCCATAACTGTGCACCACAACGCCTGGCTCGTAAGGGGCCATAACTGTGCTACAAGCATACTGGCTCTCAAGACCAGGGGCCATAACTGGTATTGCCTAACGCCCATACAACAAGTCAGGGGCCATAACTGATAGCACCACAACGCCACCGTAAAGACAAAGTACATAACTTTGCGCCTTACAACATACAACCAAGCCGAGGGCCATAACTGTGCACCACCTTTGCCACAACAAAACCGAGGCCATAACTTTGTGTACCACAACACCCACAACAAAGTCCAAAGAAGGGCCATAACTGTTTTCTAACGCCACAACCTGCAGAATAAAGAACCCTTAACTGGCCTACAACATACACAACAAAGACCAAGGAGACCATAACTGTGCACCCACAACGCCACAACAAAGACCAAGGGCCGCAACTACATGTACCACAACGCCACAGCTCTGAGAGTCCAAGGGGCCATAACTGTGCACCAACGCCTGTGCTCAAAGACCAAGGGGCCATAACTGTGTACCACAACACATACACCCAAAACAAAGACCAGGGGGCCATAACTGTACCACAACATACAAGCAAAGACCAAGGGGCCGCAACTGTGCCACAACGCCACAACAAAGGCCAAGGGGACACCTTTGTGTGCCACAACGCCTGTAACAAAAGTCAAAGGCCGTAACCTTGTGTACCCACAACGCCACAGCATATAAAGTCCAAGGGGCCACCTTCAAACTGCTACAACGCCTGGCTATAAAGACCAAGGAGCCATAACTGTTGCGCACCACAACGCCACAACAATATCCAGGGGCCATAGCTTGTGTACCACAGCGCCCCAACAAAGACCAAGGAATGCCGCTTTGTGTACCACAACACTACTATAAAGACCAAGGGGCCATAACTTGTTGCACCACACAACGCCACAACAATATCAGGCCATAACTGTGCACCTAACGCCACAACAAAGACAAGGGGCCATAACTGTGCACCTACAACACCCACAACAAGACCAAGGGGCCATAACTTCATGTGCACCACAACGCCACAAACAAAGACCAGGGGCCATAACTTAATGTACCCTAGCCTAGCAAAGAGACCAGGGCCATAACTGTGTACCACAACGCCACAACAAGACCGGGGAATAGCCAACTATTGTGCCACAACGCCCACAACAAAGACCAAGGGGCCATAACTTCATGCGCTACAACGCGCCACAATATAAGACCAAGGTGCGCAACTGTGCACCACCAACGCCACAACAAAGACCAAGGGGAGCCATAACACCAATACCTAACGCCCACAACAAAGACCAAGGGACATAACTGTGTACCTGTATGCAACAAAAGACCAAAGGAGGCCACTGCTTTGTGTGCCACAACGCCACAACAAGTCGAGGGCCGCCAGCTTTGGCCACCACAACCTTACAACAACAAAGTCCAAGGGGCACGCTTTGTGCACCACAACGCCACAACAAAGGCAAAGGGGAGCCGCCAGCATGCACACAACGCCACAACAAAAAGACCAAGGGGCCATAACTGCACCACAACATACAACAAAGACCAGGGGCCGCAAGCTGTGGCCACCACAACGCCACAACAAGACAGGGGACATAACTGGTATTACGCCACAACATACAACAAAAGACCAGGGGCCATAACTGTGTCCACCACAACGCCACACAAAAGTCAGAGGCCGCAACTGGCAATACCACAACGCCACAACAAGTCAGGGGCCGCAACTGTGTGCAGCACCACAACAAGAACCAAGGGGGCCATAACTGTGTACCACAACATACCAACAAAAGAGATTAAGGGGACATAACTGTGTACCACAACACTTACAGCTCAGCAAGGGGCCATAACTGTGTGCACCACAACATACAACAAGATCCAAGGGGTGCATAACAGCGTGTACCCACAACGCCACAACAAGACCAAGGGAGCCACCAACTACAGCCATGCCACAACCTTACAACAAGACCAAGGGGCCATAACTGACAGCACAACGCCACAACAAAGGTCAGGGCCACATAACAATGTGCCACAACGCGCCACACAAGCAAAGACCAAGGGACGCCAACTGTGTACCACAACGCCACAGCAACAAAAGAATGAGGGCCATAACTTGTGTGCTAGCGCATACAACAAAGTCCAAGGGCCACATAACTGTGTGCCACAACGCCACCAACAAAGTCCAAGGGCCATAAGCATTGTTACCCACAACGCACAACAAAACCAAGGGCCATAACTGTGTGCCACAACGCCACAACAAAGTCCAGGGGGCCATAACTTTGTTAGCACCACAACTACAACAAAAATGAGGGCCATAACTACAGTACCACAACGCCACAACAAAGAACCAAAGGGAGCCATAGCAATGTTACCACAACGCCACAAAACAAAAGAATCGCGAAAAGCCGCCAACTTTGTGCACCACAACCGCACAACAAAAGACCAAGGGGCCATAACTGTGCACCACAACGCCACAGCACAAAGACCAGGGGCCACCAACATGTCCACCACAACGCCACAACAAAAAGACCAAGGGCCATAACTTCCGTAACACCCACAACATACAACAAAAGATAGCCAAGGGAATGACCCATAACACAATGTGCCCACAACGCCTAACAAAGAGAATCCAGGGGCCATAACTGTGCACCACAACATACAACAAAGACCAAGGGGCCGCAATAACTGTGTACCACAACGCTACAGCAACAAAGACCAAGGGCCATAACTTCCAGTGCTACAACGCCACAACAAAGACCAGGAGCCATAACTGTGCACCACAACGCCACAACAGACCAAGGGGTCGCCGCTTCAGCGTACCACAACGCCACAACCAAAAGACCAAGGGCCATAGCTTTGCTGCACCACAACGCCGCAACAAAGACCAAGGAGCCATAACTTTATTGCACCACAACGCCACAACAAAAGACCAAGGGCCGTAACTGTGTTACCACAACGCCACAACAAAGACCAGGGGCCATAACTTTGTGTACCACAACATACATATGCAGACCAAGAATCCTCTTTGTGCACACCACAACGCCACAACAAAGACAGGGAGCCACATAACACAGTATTGCCACAACGCCACAACAAAGACCAAGGGGCCGCCTTTGTGCACCACAACGCCACCAACAAAAGACCAAGGAGCCATAACACTGTTAATACCACAACGCCACAACAAGACCAAGGGGGCCATAACTGTGGCTACAACATACAGCACCAGTCAACGGGGCCATAACTGTACCACAACGCCTGGCTCTAAAGACCAGGGCCATAACTGTGCACCACAACGCGCCACAACAAGAACCAAGGGGCCATAACTGTGTGCCACAACATACAACAAGACCAGGGGCCATAACTGTGTCCCTGTAACGCCACCAACAAAGAAGACCAGGGGCCATAACTGTGTGCCACAACGCCACAAAACAAAGACCAGGGCCATAACTGGCCAGCCACAACATACAACAAGACCAAGGGGCCATAACTGGTAGCTACCCACCAACGCCACAACAAAGACCAAGGGCCGCCAACTGTACACCACAACGCCTGTAAAGACCAAGGGCCATAACTGACCATTACCACAACGCCACCACCAACAAGACCAACAGACCGCATAGCAATGCACCACAACGCCACAACAAAGACCAAGGGGGCCATAACTGTGTACCACAACGCCACAACAAAGACCAAGGGGGCCATAACTGTGCACCACAACGCCGCAACAAAGACCAGAGACCCGTAACTATTTTACAACGCCTAACAAAGACCCAAGGGGCCATAACTGTGCACCACAACGCCACAACAAAGTCAAGGGCCACCTTTGTGTGTACCACAACGCCACAACAAGACCAAGGGGCCATAACTGTGTACCACAATGCCACACAACAAAGTCAACGAGACCGCCTTTATTACGACACAACAAGACCAGGGGCCATAACTTCTGATACCCACAACATACAACAAAGACCAAAGAGACCCATAACCTTTTCCCTATACTTGCCACAACAAAGAGACCAAAGGGCCACCAACTTGTACCACAACATACAACAAAAGAGACCAGGGCCACCAACAGCAATGCCACAACACCACAACAAAGACCAGGGGAGACCCGCCAACTGTGTGCCACAACATACACAACAAGTCCAGGGCCATAACTGTGCACCCACAACCTAACAAAGACCAAGGGGCCGCACCACAACGCCAACAAGACCAAGGGGCCATTGTGCACCACACGCCACACAACACTCATTATCAAACTGGTGTCAGATCTTGTTGTAATATATCAACACATCAAGTTTGGTTAATACTTGTTATTTGTTCAAGTTATCGTGTGGACAACTACTGACGGACGGACGGACGGACGGCGGACGGGCGGACGGACATGACTCGCCTACCAACAGCACCACGTTTATCTCAATTCTGACAAGGCGGATCACCTTCCACAATGATTCATACTGTAATGCTATTACTCCCCCACTAACAAGCTATACGATGAACTGCCTCAATTACGCTACCTTGCCTGATGCTGTATCCAGTATGGCGTCCAAATTATCTTTGAGACTTTACTAACAGGATACGTGTAGTTGACACCAGTTAGGGGATAAAAACAATGCAAGACTCAGTTCTCTGTACCGTAACTTTGTCTGGTGTGAAGTGAAGGTATCTAGTTAAGGTAAAGTCTCAAGTGTTAGTTATGTCTCCTAACTTGTACTAAGTGAAGGTATCTAGTTAAGGTAAAGTCTCAAGTGTTAGTTATGTCTCCTAACTTGTACTAAGTGAAGGTATCTAGTTAAGGTAAAGTCTCAAGTGTTAGTTATGTCTCCTAACTTGCTAAGTGAAGGTATCTAGTTAAGGTAACGTCTCAAGTGTTAGTTATGTCTCTAACTTGTACTAAGTGAAGGTATCTAGTTAAGGTAAGTCTCAAGTGTTAGTTATGTCTCCTAACTGTACTAAGTGAAGGTATCTAGTTAGAGTAAAGTCTCAAGTGTTAGTTATGTCTCTCTTGTACTAAGTGAAGGTATCTAGTTAAGGTAAAGTCTCAAGTGTTAGTTATGTCTCCTAACTTGTACTAAGTGAAGGTATCTAGTTAAGTAAGTCTCAAGTGTTATTCTGGCGTTATTTTTCGTGTTTCATCTTAAGTTAGGAACAGCCTCACGCCTTTAGCCTACTGTATATCGTGGAGGGTAGTGTGTATAGCCAACCAGGCGTCATTGATACAATAATATCTATGTAAATTATGCCTTCCCCGCCTCTCCATCTCTCTCCCCGCCTCCCTCCTTCCTTCCCCGCCCTCCTCCTTCCTTCCCCCCGCCTCCTCTTCCCTTCCCCGCCTCCCTCCTTCCTTCCCCTCCCCTCCTTCCTTCCCCATCCCTCCCCTTCCCTCCCCACCTTCCTCCTTCCCTCCTCCCCTCTCCCGCCTCCCTCCTTCCTTCCCCCCTCCTCCTTCCTTCCCCGCCTCCCTCCTTCCTTCCCCTCTTCCACCTCCCTCCTTCCTTCCCCTGCCTCCTTCCTTGCCTCCCCTTCCCTCCCCACCTCCCTCCATCCTTCCACCTCCCCTCCTTCCCTCCCCTTCCTCCTTCCCTCCCTTCTCCCTTCCCTCCCCTTCCTCCCTCTTTCCTTCCTCTCCCCTCCTTCCTCCTTCCCTCCCCGCCCTCCCTCCTTCCCTCCCTCCTTCCCCCCTCCCTCCCTCCCCGCCCTCCCTCCTTCCCTCCCCGCCTCCCTCCTTCCTCCTCCTTCCCTCCCCTCCTCCTCCCTTCCTCCCCACCTTCCTCCTCGCCTCCTACTTTCCTCCCATCTCCCTCCTTCCCTCCCCTTGCCTCCCCTCTTCCCTCCCGCCTCCCTCCTTCCCCTCCCTCCCTCCATCTCTCCCATATGATATTATCCCCTTTTCTCTTCCTTCCCATCCTCCCTGTGTCCCCTCCTCTCCTTTCCTTCATCCTCCCTCTCCTCCCTCCTCCTCCTCTCTTCCTCCACTCCCACCTCTCCCTCCGCCCACCAGTCTCAAGATTGGGGGAGTGGGGGGTGTTGATGGTGGGGGTGTTGAGAGTGTGGGGTGGTGAGTGGGGTGAGGTGAGTGTGGGGTGGGGTGTTGAGGTGGGGGTGTTGGAGGTGGGGGTAGGGGTGGGGTGTGTTGGTGGGGGTGTTGAGGTGGGGGTGTTGTGAGGGGGTGAGGTGGGGTGTTGAGGTGGGGATGTTGAGGTGGGGAGGTTCGAGATGGTCCTGGCTGGAAACCAGTGAGCTAGTGGCTCTAACTGTGGTTATGACTGGGGCAGTGTTGGTCCTTAGTGAGAGTCTATATTACATCTCTCTCTCTCTCTCTCTCTCTCTCTCTCTCCTCCTCTCTCTCTCTCTCCTCTCTTTTTGCTCCTCCCATAAATCCTCTTTTTCCCTTCTCATCTTCGTCGTCCCCCTTATACTTGTATTCTCCTTTCCTTCCTCTCTCTCCTTTTATTCTTCTTCTTCTTCCTCCTCTTTCTCACTCTTCTTTCCTTGCTCCTTTCATTTACTTCTCTGTAATCGTCTCTTTTCCTTCCTTCCTCATTCACTTTTTCCTTTCTTCATTCATTTCTTCTTCTTCTTCTTTCACACCTTCCCTCCTCCTTTCACTGCTACCTTCCACTTCTCTCTCTCCCCTTCCTCTCCTCCTCCTCACCCCATCCTACCTCCCCTTTCGTCTTAACTCCCAGAAACAAAACCACCAACACAGATGTGACACTTATTCAGTCTGATCAGTCAAAACCTACATCCAGCACATTATCTATATCTCCTACCTAGAGTCAAGTCAGCTCCAGTGAAGAATCAATCATCAGCTCCAGGTGAGAAGAGTCAAGTGCTCCGCTCCTAGGTGAAGAGTCAGAGTCAGCTCTGGGTAGAGGTCAAGTCATCAGCTCCTGGGTGAGAAGGGGTCAAGTCATCAGCTCCTGGAGGTAGAGAGTCAGAGTCATCGGCTCTGGTGAGAAGGGTCAAGTCATCAGCTCCTAGGTGAGAAGGAGTCAAGTCATCAGCTCTGGGTAAGAGAAGAGTCAATCATCAGCTCCTGGGTAGAGAGTCAAGTCATCAGCTCCTAGGTGAGAAAGAGTCAAGTCATCAGCTCCTAGGTAGAGAAGTGAAGTCATCAGCCTAGGTAGAGAGTCAGAAGTCAGCTCCTGGGTGAGGAGGTCGCTCTAGGTAGAGAAGGTCAAGTCATCGCTCCTAGGTAGAAAGAGGTCAAGTCATCAGCTCCCTGGGTAGAGAAGGGTCAAGTCAGCTCCTGGGTAGAAAAGTAGTGGCTCCTAGGTGAGAAAGGAGTCAAGTCATCAGCTCCTGGGTAGAGAAGGGTCAAGTCAGCTCCTAGGTGAGAAGAGTCAAGTCATCAGCTCCTGGGTGAGAAAGGTCAAGTCATCAGCTCCTAGGTGAGAAGAGGTCAAGTCATCAGCTCCTAGGTGAAAGTCAAGTCATCAGCTCCTGGGTAGAGAAGAGTCAGGTCATCAGCTCCTGGGTGAGAAGAGTCAAGTCATCAGCTCTAGGTGAGAAAAGTCAAGTCATCAGCTCCTAGGTAGAGAAAGGTCAGGTCATCAGCTCCTAGGTGAGAGAGTCAAGTCATCAGCTCCTAGGTGAAGAGTCAGTCATCAGCTCCTGGGTGAGAAGAGTCAAGTCAGCTCCTAGGTGAAAGAGTCAAGTCATCAGCTCCTAGGTAGAAGGAGTCAGAGTCATCAGCTCCTGGGTGAGAAGAGTCAGAGTCATCAGCTCCTAGGTGAGAAGAGTCAAGTCATCAGCTCCTGGGTAGAGAAGGAGTCAGTCATCAGCTCCCTGGGTGAGAAAGATAGTCATCAGCTCCTAGGTAGAAAGGGTCAAGTCATCAGCTCTGGGTAGAGAAAAAGGTCAAGTCATCAGCTCTAGGTAGAGAAGAGTAAGCCAGCTCTAGGTAGAGAAAGAGTCAAGTCATCAGCTCCTGGGTAGAGAAGAGTCAAGTCATCAGCTCTAGGTGAAAAGTAAAGCCAGCTCCTAGGTGAGAAAGTCAAGTCATCTCTAGGTAGTAGACATAAGTGTACTTATGTACGTCACGTGGGTACAGTAGTGAACAAAACACTGTACTGGAGATACTGTATTTTTTGTAATATTCAATGCCATAATATCCTGACCTTGGGGATTACTATACAGGATCTTTGTAACCTCTGCTATGTAATCCTCCTACCTGCGCACCGCTCACAGGAGGTATAGGATTGCACAAGTAACTAGCTGTTGTTTAGGTAAAATTATAATTCTTTTCTCCTCATCTCACCTCCCATACCCTCATCTCACCTCACTTCATCTCATCTCTCCCTCACCTCTCCTCCCTCACCTCCCTCACTTCACCTCACTTCATCTCACCTCACCTCACTTCATCTCATCTCTCCCTCCTCTTCTCCCTCACCTCACCTCACCTCACCTCACTTCATCTCATCTCTCCCCTCACCTCTCCTCCCTCACCAGAAGATAAACTACCCGACCAAAGAAGCACCCGACCAATACACTAACCCCTCCCGAATAATTCATAGTCTATTTACCTCCCGCACCACCGACCAAACCTGTCTGTCTGTCTGTCTGTCTGTAGGCTGTTAGAAGCTACTGTGCATGTCTCTCCTCTTTCCACACATATGAAGATAGACTAATTAATTTAGCTATACTGTTAATGTTCCCCCAGGCACAACACTGCCTCGGGGAGAGCAAGGGAGGCGGGGAGAGACAGAGAGCAGGAGAATGGGAAACAGAGAGACGGGAGGATACAGGAGACAGGGAGACAGGAAAGATGCAGAACAGGAGAGGGAGAAGAGGCAGGAAGAAACAGAGATGAGGACAGAGACAGGAGACAGGAGACAGAGGAGAGACAGGAAGAGACGGAGACAGAGATGAGAGGAGACAGGGAGAAAAGGGAGACAGGAGAGACAGAGGGGAAGAGAGGAAGAGACGGAGACAGGGAGAGACAGAGAGAGGGAGAGAGGTCAGGAAGAGACGGAGACAGAGAGAGAGAGATGGGGAGAGACAAAACACAGATTGAAGAGCCTCACGTCACAGGTGTGGTCAGATCTGGGGTTTGGGCACCACCTCCGTACCACCACTACTACCACCATCTACCACAGCTACCACCATCTATAAACATTACCACCTACTACCATCTATAAACATTACCCTACTACCACCATCCCACCACTACCACCATCTATAAACATTACCACCACTACTACCACCATCTATAAACATTACCACCACTACTACAAACATCTACCACAACTACACCATCTATAAACATTACCACCTACTACCACCATCTACAATTACCACCACTACTAACACCATCACCACTACTACCTACATCTATAAACATTACCACCACTACCACCATCTATAAACATTACCACCCACTACTACTACCACCTACCACAACTACCACCACTAACACCATCTACTACAACTACCACCATCTATAAAGCATTACCACCCACCACTACCACCATCTACCACAACTACCACTACTAACACCATCCACCACTACTACTACCATCTATAAACATTACCGCTACTACCATCTATAAACATTACTAGCACTATTACAAACATCTACCACAACTACTACCACCTATAAACATTACCACACACTACTACAAACATCAACCTACTACCACCACTACTACCATCTATAAACATTACCACCAACTCTATAAACATCTACCACAACTACCACCATCTATAAACTACCACCACTACTACCATCTATTAACATTACCACCACTACTATAAATACCTACCTACATCTATAAACTACTACTACCATCTACTAACATTACCACTACTATAAATACCTCCCTACTACCACAACTACCAGCAGCTATAAACATTACAACTACCATCTACCACCTACCTGTTACACAACTACCATCTACAAACATTACCATCATCCCAATATCAACATATACGTAGTAAACATTCCATCGAACCTATTAGAGACGATGGATCCCCTCCACTGAAAACATCCTGAAGGAGGGAGGGACAGGATCTCCACTCCACTGAAAACATCCTGAAGAGGGGGAGGGAGACAAGGATCTCCCTCCACTGAAAACATCCTGAAAGGAGGGGAGGGACAAGGATCTCCACTCCTGAAAACATCCTGGAAGGAGGAGGGAGACAGGATCTTCACTCCACTGAAACATCCTGAAGGGTTAAGTACTGTAGAGAAGAAGAAACTTTTCACACACACAGGGCCCCGCCGACGGCCCTATTCAAGCGGAAAATTCAGCCTTTTCTTTTGCTAGAATACCTGATGAGGGAGGCGGCCTGGTGATACAGACGATAGTGTAGTCACAGCTCCTCATGTATGGTAAGGTGAGGGGGGGGGGGGAGGATGGTAAGAAGGGGGAAGGAAGGCAAGGGGGATGGTGGAGGACGAGAGGGGAAGATGGAGGAGGGAAGATGGAGGAGGAAGATGGAGGAGGAAGATGGAGGAGGAGGAGATGGAGGAGGAAGGTGGAGGAGGAGGAAGGTGGAGGAGGAGGAGGAGGATGAGAGGAAGAAGGGACCCTTGAGTTACACGGGTGTAGTTGCGTACCAGTGAGCAGACTGGTTAGTTGGGCCCCAAGTCCTAATAGGCCCAAGACTTGGTCTCTTTAAGTCCTACGGGGCCTCAAGCAATGTTGAGGAGTAAGCTGGGTTGGGGCCTGTTAGGGTGAGGCCTATTAAGACTGGGGCCTGTTAAGACTGGGGTCTCTATTAAGATTTGGGCCTGTTAGAACTGGGGCCTGTTGGGACTGGGCCTGTTGGGACTGAGGCCTGTTGGGACTGGGGCCTGTTGGGACTGAGGCCTGTTAGGACTGAGGCCTGTTGGGACTGGGGCCTGTTGGGACTGACGCCTGTTGGGACTGAGGCCTGTTAGAACTGAGGCCTGTTAGAACTGGGGCCTGTTGGGACTGACGCCTGTTGGGACTGAGGCCTGTTAGAACTGAGGCCTGTTAGAACTGGGGCCTGTTAGGACTGACGCCTGTTGGGACTGGGGCCTGTTAGGACTGAGGCCTGTTGGGACTGGCCTGTTGGGACTGAGGCCTGGACTGGGGCCTGTTAGGACTGAGGCCTGTTGGGACTGGGGCCTGTTAGGACTGAGGCCTGTTGGGACTGACGCCTGTTGGGACTGACGCCTGTTGGGACTGAGGGCCTGTTGGGACTGAGGCCTGTTAGGACTGAGGCCTGTTAGGACTGGGGCCCTATTAGGACTGACGCCTGTTGGGACTGACGCCTGTTAGAACTGAGGCCTGTTGGGACTGAGGCCTGTTAGAACTGAGGCCTGTTACTGGGGCCTGTTGGGTTGACGCCTGTTGGGACTGAGGCCTGTTAGGACTGAGGCCTGTTAGGACTGACGCCTGTTAGGACTGGGGCCTGTGAGGACTGAGGCCTGTTGGGACTGAGGCCTGTTAGGACTGAGGCCTGTTGGGACTGGGGCCTGTTGGGACTGGGGCCTGTTGGGACTGGGGCCTGAGGACTGAGGCCTGTTGGGACTGAGGGCCTGTTGGGACTGAGGCCTGTTGGGACTGGGGCCTGGGGACTGAGGCCTGTTGGGACTGAGGCCTGTATTGGGACTGGCCTGTTGGGACTGGGGCCTGTTGGGACTGACGCCTGTTAGGACTGGGGCCTGTTGGGACTGAGGGCCTGTTGGGACTGAGGCCTGTTAGGACTGAGGGCCTGCCTGTTGGGACTGGGGCCTGTTGGGACTGAGGCCTGTTGGGACTGGGGCCTGTTGGGACTGAGGCCTCTGTGGGACTGGGGCCTGTTGGGACTGAGGCCTGTTGGGACTGGGGCCTGTTGGGACTGGGGCCTGTTGGGACTGGGGCCTGTTGGGACTGAGGCCTGTTGGGACTGGGGCCTGTTGGGACTGAGGCCTGTTAGGACTGAGGCCTGTTGGGACTGGGGCCCATGGGATGGGGCCTGTTGGGACTGGGGCCTGTTGGGACTGAGGCCTGTTGGGACTGGGGCCTGTTGGGACTGAGGCCTGTTGGGACTGGGGCCTGTTGGGACTGGGGCCTGTTGGGACTGGGGCCTGTTGGGACTGAGGCCTGTTAGGACTGAGGCCTGTTGGGACTGAGGCCTGTTGGGACTGGGGCCTGTTGGGACTGGGGCCTGTTGGGACTGGGGCCTGTTGGGACTGGGGCCTGTGTTGGGACTGAGGCCTGTTGGGACTGGGGCCTGTTGGGACTGGGGCCTGTTGGGACTGAGGCCTGTTAGGACTGAGGCCTGTTGGGACTGAGGCCTGTTGGGACTGACGCCTGTTAGGACTGACGCCTGTTAGGACTGAGGCCTGTTATGGGACTGGGGCCTGTTGGACTGAGGCCTGTTGGGACTGGGGCCTGTTAGGACTGGGGCCTGTTGGGACTGAGGCCTGTTGGGACTGAGGCCTGTTGGACTGCGCTGTTGGGACTGGGGCCTGTTGGGACTGGAGGGCCTGTTAGGACTGGGGCTTGTTAGAACTGGGGCCTGTTAGAACTGGGCTGTTGGGACTGGGCCTGTTGGGACTGGGGCCTGTTGGACTGGGGCCTGTTGGGACTGGGGCTTGTTAGAACTGGGGCTTGTTAGAACTGGGGCCTGTTGGGGCAGGGCCCTGTTGGGACTGGGGCCTGTTGGGACTGGGGCCTGTTGGACTGGGAGTTGTTAGAACTGGGGCCTGTTAGAACTGGGGCCTGTTGGGACTGGGGCCTGTGGGACTGGGGCTGTTGGGACTGTTGCCTGTTAGAACTGGGGCCTGTTAGAGACTGGGGCCTGTTAGAACTGGGGCCTGTTGGGACTGGGACCTGTTGGGACTGGGGCCTGTTGGGACTAGGACCTGAGGCTGATACCTATTAAAACTGGGATCAGTTGGGACTGGGGCCTATTGAGACAGGGGCCTGTTGTGACTGGGGCCCATCTGACCTGCACCAGTATCGTGGGTGCCTGGCAGAGCCCAGGTAAGACACAGGTATCCAATTACAAGGACAACAGTGGCTTGTTCACCTCCACAACTCTGTTCACTTGTGCTACATTTTGTTCCTTGTTCATCGCTATATTTATCAGTTGTGTGTGTGTGTGTGTGTGTGTGTGTGTGTGTGTGTGTGTGTGTGTGTGTGTGTGTGTGTGTGTGTGTGTGTGTGTGTGTGTGTGTGTGTGTTCAGCTACCACACAGGGTTTATTAAGATGCATTGACTGGTCTTAACACCCACGCAGCTTCACCACAAAGGGTTAAACTAAACACCACCTCAATACTGGGGCTTAGAGACTGTCCATGCGTCCGTCCGTCTGTCTATCCGTCCGGGTGTGTCTATCTATCCGTGTGTGTCTATCCGTCCGTGTGTCTGTCTATCCGTCCTCTGTCTATCCGTCCGTGTGTGTCTGTCTATCTGATCGTGTCTGTCTATCCGTCCGTGTGTGTCTGTCTATCCGTCCGTGTCTGTCTATCCGTCGTGTCTGTCTATCCGTCCGTGTCTGTCTATCCGTCCGTATTGTGTCTGTCTATCCGTCCGCGTCCGTCTGTCCGTCCGTGAACTGTGAAACGCGATGACTTGAACAAATATACGTGAATTTCAACCGAATTTGGTGACTGGTTATATCTCAGACTTCAGTGTGGACAGGTATCACCCCCCTCGTGTGGACGGTAACCTCCCCTCGTGTGGACAGGTAGCCCCCCTCGTGTGGACAGGTAACCCTCCCTCGTGGACAGGTAACCCTCCCCGTGGCGGACGGTAACCTCCCTCGTGTGGACAGGTAACCCTCCCCTCGTGTGGACAGGTAACCTCCCCTCGTGTGGACAGGTAACCCTCCCCCTCGTGTGGACAGGTAACCCTCCCCTCGTGTGGACAGGTAACCTCCCCTCGTGGCAGGGTAACCTCCCCTCGTGTGGACAGGTAACCCTCCCCCTCGTGTGGACGGTAACCCACCTCCCCCTCGTGTGGACAGGTAACCTCCCCTCGTGTGGACAGGTAACCCTCCCCCTCGTGTGGACAGGTAACCCTCCCCTCGTGTGGACAGGCTCCCCTCCCCTCGTGTGGACAGGTAACCCTCCCCCTCGTGTGGACAGGTAACCCTCCCCCTCGTGTGGACAGGTAACCCTCCCCCTCGTGTTGGACAGGTAACCCTCCCCCTCGTGTGGACAGGTAACCCCTCCCCCTCGTGTGGACAGGTAACCCTCCCCCTCGTGTGGACAGGTAACCCTCCCCCTCGTGTGGACAGGTAACCCTCCCCTCGTGTGGACAGTAACCCCTTCCTCCTTCCTTCCCTCACTACACCACAACAAAGTCCAGGGGCCATAACGAGGTTCAACATACAACACTCATTACCAGACTCACCTGAGATCTTGTTATAATAAATCAATACACAAAGTTTGGTTAAAATACTTTGTTATTTGTTCAGAGTTATCGTGTGGACAACTACTGACGGACGGACGGACGAGACGGACGGGTTGGCTGGAGCGCGTGAGCAGGCGGGGAGGTGGAGGACACTCGCTCGACGCATATCACGCATACCTGACACGGACACAACTAACACAAGGCAGGTGCAGTGTTGTGATATTTTTGTTTTGCTATTAACCAGTGTTTGCTAACTCGAGATTATAACGCCACTGATATTACCAAATAGGAGACACAGTTACCAATAGGAGACACAGTTACCAATAGGAGACACAGTTACCTTAGGAACACAGTTACCAATAGGAGACCGTTACCAATAGAGCAGTTACAAATATACTGTTAAAATGTTTCACAATGGAGTTATATATATATTTATTTATTTATTTTTTATTTTGGGTATTATTTTTTCTTGGGGGGCGGGGAGGGAAGAAGGGGAAGGGAGTGAGATATCCTGTTCTGTAAACCTTCCACACCCATCCACCCCCACCACACCCTTACCACCACCACCACACCACCATAACACACCCTATCCCCACCACTCCACCCCCTCACCCCTCACCACCCCCTGACCCTCACCCCTCCCCCCCCACAGTAATGCAGTTCTTCACGTTCACAGACGCTGTATTTTAACTTTTCAAATCTATATTTTTACTTTGTTTCGTTAATTCAGAAACAATTGCACACTTACAAGGCCAGGTGCGAGAACAGGTACAGTTACGAGGCTGGGGCAGGTACAAGGCTGGGGCAGGTACAAGGCTGGGGCAGGTACAAGGGGAAGGAGGTATATAATGACTTGTATAAATAAGAAACATACTAATACAGGTACACATACTAATACAGGTACACATACTAGTACAGGCACATACTAATACAGGTACATACTAATACAGGTAAACATACTAGTACAGGTAAACATACTAATACAGGTACACATACTAATACAGGTACACATACTCATACAGGTACACATACAATACAGGTACATACTAATACAGAGTACACATACTAATACAGGTACACATACTAGTACAGGTACATACTAATACAGGCACACATATGTACAGGTACACATACTAATACAGGTACACATACTAATACAGGTACACATACTAATACAGGTGCACATACTAATGCAGGTACACATACTAATACAGGTACACATACTAGTACAGGTACACATACTAATACGGGTACACATACTAATACAGGTAAACATACTAGTACAAGTATACTTATACAGTACACATACTAATACAGGTACACATACTAGTACAGGTATATACTAGTACAGGTAAACATACTAATACAGGTACACATACTAATACAGGTAAACATACTAGTACAGGTAAACATACTAATACAGGTACACATACTAATACAGGTACACATACTAGTACAGGTAAACATACTAATACAGGTACACATACTAATACAGGTACATACCATACAGGTACACATACTAATACAGGTACACACTAATACAGGTACACATACTCATACAGGTACACATACTAATACAGGTTGACACATACTAATACAGGTAAACATACTAGTACAGGTAAACATACTAATACAGGTACATACTAATACAGGTACACATACTAGTACAGGTAAACATACTAATACAGGTACATACTAATACAGGTACACATACTAGTACAGGTACATACTAATACAGGTACACATACTAATACAGGTACACATACTAATACAGGTAAACATACTAG
Organism: Homarus americanus; assembly: GCF_018991925.1. Lineage (NCBI taxonomy): Eukaryota > Metazoa > Arthropoda > Malacostraca > Decapoda > Nephropidae > Homarus > Homarus americanus. Next base: position 19,787 of record NW_024746786.1, read on the forward strand.
TACAGGTACACATACTAATACAGGTACACATACTAGTACAGGTACACATACTAATACAGGTACACATACTATACAGGTAACATACTGGTACAGGTAACATACTAATACAGGTACACATACTAATACAGGTACACAATACTAGTACAGGTAAACATACTAATACAGGTAGCACATACTAATACAGAGTACACATACTAATACAGGTACACACATACTCATACAGGTACACATACTAATACAGGTACACACATACTAATACAGGTGCACATACTAATACAGGTACACATACTAATACAGGTACACATACTAATACAGGACACACACACTAATACAGGTACACATACTAATACAGGTGCACATACTAATACAGGTACATACTAATACAGGTACACATACTAATACAGGTACACATACTAATACAGGTACACATACTAATACAGGTACACACACTAATACAGGTACACATACTAATACAGGTACACACATTCATACAGGTACACATACTAATACAGGTACACATACTAATACAGTTTTATACTAATACAGGTACATACTAATACAGGCACACATACTAACACAGGTACACATATATCAAATTCTACATACTAAGCACAGGTACACATACTAATACAGGTACACACTAATACAGGTGCACATACTAATACAGGTACACATACTAATACAGGTACACAAACTAATACAGGTACACATACTAATACAGGTACACACACTAATACAGGTACACATACTAATACAGGTACACACATTAATACAGGTACACATACTAATACAGGTACACATACTAATACAGGTACACATACTAATACAGAATTATACTAATACAGGTACACTACTAATACAGGTACACATACTAATACAGGTACACATACTAATAGGTACACATACTAATACAGGTACACATACTAATACAGGTACACATACTAATACAGGTACACATACTAATACAGGTTTATACTAATACAGGTACACATACTAATACAGGTCATACTAACACATTCACATACTAATACAGGTACACATACTAATACAGGTACATACTAATACAGGTACACATACTAATACAATACACATACTAATACAGGTACACATACTAATACAGGTACACATACTAATACAGGTACATACTCAATACAGGTACATACTAATACAGGTACACATACTAATACCCAGGTACATACTAATACAGGGTACATACTAATACAGGCACACATACTAATGGGTACACATACTAATACAGGTACACATACTAATACAGGTACACATACTAATACAGGTACACATACTAATACAGGTACACATACTAATACAGGTACACATACTAATACAGGTACACATACTAATACAGGTACACATACTAATACAGGTACACATACTAATACAGGTACATCTCGAAAGTGCACATACTAATACAGGTACACATACTCTTTAGGTACACATACTAATACGGTGCACATACTAATACAAGGTACACATACTAATACAGGTACACATACTAGATACAGGTACACATGCTCATACAGGTACACATACTAATACAGGTACACATACTAATACAGGTACACATACTAGATACAGGTACACATACTAATACAGGTACACATACTAACACAGGTACACATATAATACAGGTACACATACTAGATACAGGTACACATACTCATACAGGTACACACATACTGATACACAATACTCATAAAGGTACACATACTAATACAGTACACATACTAGTACAGGTACACACACTAATACAGGTACACATACATAATAATTTTATACTAATACAGTGCACACAACACATACAGGTACACATACTAATACAGGTACACATATAATACTGGTACACATACTAATAAGTACACATACTAATACAGGTACACACACTAATACAGGTACACATACTCATACAGAGTCACATACTATTACAGGTACACATACTAATACAGATACCCATACTAATAAGGTACACATACTAATACAGGTCACACATACTCATAAGAGTACACATACTAATACAGGTGCACATATACAGGTGCACATACTAATACAGCACACATACTAATACAGGTACATACTAATACAGGTACACATACTCATAAAGGTACACATACTAATACAGGTACACATCCTATTAGGTACACATTAATACAGGTACATACTAATACAGGTACACATACTAGTAATCAGGTCACATTATGCAGTCACATACTAATACAGGTACATCTATGCAATATATATGCAACACATACTAATACAGGTACACATACTCATACAGGCACACATACTAATACAGTGTACACATACTAATACAGGTACACATACTAATACAGGTACACATACTAGATACAGGTACACATACTCATACAGGTACACATACTAATACAGGTACACATACTAATACAGGTACACATACTAATACAGGTACACATACAATTACAGGCACATATACAGTACTATACAGGACACACACACACACACACACACACACACACACACACACACACACACACACACACACACACACAGTCATGAAGGATGTGTGCAATATATGATAACGGTGATGAGTTAACACTGAGTCATGGCTCCAAGGTAAACAAGTCTCAGCTGGACTCGAGGCGTCATGGTTCGACCTCGGGGTGTGGTGCTGTGTGCTTGACCTCAGGGTGTGGTGCTGTGAGTGTTATGACCTCAGGGTGTGGTGCTGTGAGTGTGTGACCTCCGGGGTGTGGTGCTGTGAGGTGTTATGACCTCCGGGGTGTGGTGCTGTGGGTGTTATGACCTCCGGGGTGTGGTGCTGTGAGTGTTATGACCTCCGGGGTGTGGTGCTGTGAGTGTTGTGACCTCGAGGTGTGGTGCTGTAGTGTTATGACCTCCGGGGTGTGGTGCTGTGGGTGTGATGACCTCCGGGGTGTGGTGCTGTGAGGTGTTATGACCTCCGGGTGTGGTGCTGTGAGTGTTATGACCTCCGGGGGTGTGGTGCTGTGAGTGTGTTATGACCTCCGGGGTGTGGTGCTGTGAGTGTTATGACCTCAGGGGTGGTGCTGTGGTGTTATGACCTCCGGGGTGTGGTGCTGTGGTGTGCAGACCTCCAGGGTGTGGTGCTGTGAGTGTTATGACCTCCGGGGTGTGGTGCTGTGAGTGTTATGACCTCCGGGGTGTGGTGCTGTGAGTGTTATGACCTCCGGGGTGTGGGCTGTGAGTGTTATGACCTCCGGGGTGTGGTGCTGTGAGTGTTATGACCTCCGGGGTGTGGTGCTGTGAGTGTTATGACCTCCGGGGTGTGGTGCTGTGAGTGTTATGACCTCCGGGGTGTGGTGCTGTGGGGTGTATGACCTCCGGGGTGTGGTGCTGTGAGTGTGCAGCCTCAGGGTGTGGTGCTGTGAGTGTTGTGACCTCCGGGGGTGTGGTGCTGTGAGTGTTGTGACCTCCGGGGTGTGGTGCTGTGAGTGTTATGACCTCCGGGGTGTGGTGCTGTGGGTGTTATGACCTCCGGGGTGTGGTGCTGTGAGTGTTCTGACCTCCGGGGTGTGGTGCTGTGAGTGTTATGTCCTCCAGGGTGTGGTGCTGTGAGTGTGTGACCTCAGGGTGTGGTGCTGTGATGTGTTATGACCTCCAGGGGTGTGGTGCTGTGAGTGTTATGACCTCCAGGGTGTGGTGCTGCAGTGTATGACCTCCGGGGTGTGGTGCTAGGTGTGTGACCTCCGGGGTGTGGTGCTGTGAGTGTTGTGACCTCAGGGTGTGGTGCTGTGAGTGTTATGACCTCAGGGTGTGGTGCTGTGAGTGTTATGACCTCCGGGGTGTGGTGCTGTGAGTGTTATGACCTCCGGGGTGTGGTGCTGTGGGTGTATGTCCTCGGGTGTGGTGCTGTGGGTGTATGACCTCCGGGGTGTGGTGCTGTGAGTGTTATGACCTCCGGGGTGTGGTGCTGTGGGTGTTATGACCTCCGGGGTGTGGTGCTGTGGTGTTGTGACCTCCAGGGGTGTGGTGCTGTGGGTGTTATGACCTCCGGGGTGTGGTGCTGTGAGTGTTATGACCTCCGGGGTGTGGTGCTGTGAGGTGTTATGACCTCCGGGGTGTGGTGCTGTGAGTGTATGACCTCCGGGGGTGTGGTGCTGTGAGTGTTATGACCTCCAGGGTGTGGTGCTGTAGGTGTGTGACCTCCGGGGTGTGGTGCTGTGAGTGTTATGACCTCCGGGGTGTGGTGCTGTGGTGTTATGACCTCGGGGTGTGGTGCTGTATGTTAACCTCAGGGTGTGGTGCTGTGAGTGTTATGACCTCCGGGTGTGGTGCTGTGAGTGTTATGACCTCCGGGGTGTGGTGCTGTAGTGTTATGACCTCCGGGGTGTGGTGCTGTGAGTGTATGACCTCCGGGTGTGGTGCTGTGGGTGTATAACCTCAGGGGTGTGGTGCTGTGAGTGTTATGACCTCCGGGGTGTGGTGCTGTGAGTGTTATGACCTCCGGGGTGTGGTGCTGTAGGTGTTGACCTCCGGGGTGTGGTGCTGTGAGTGTTATGACCTCCGGGGTGTGGTGCTGTGAGTGTTATGACCTCCGGGGTGTGGTGCTGTGGTGTTATGACCTCCGGGGTGTGGTGCTGTGAGTGTTATGACCTCCGGGGTGTGGTGCTGAGTGTTATAACCTCCAGGGGTGCTGTGAGTGTTATAACCTCCGGGGTGTGGTGCTGTGAGTGTTATGACCTCCGGGGTGTGGTGCTGTAGTGTTATGACCTCCGGGTGTGGTGCTGTGGGAGTGTGCCTCCGGGGTGTGGTGCTGTGAGTGTTATGTCGCCCCAGTGTGTGTGGCAATACATCTTTTGTGAATCCTAACCTAACCTAACCTAACCTAACCTAACCTAACCTACCCTAACCTAACCTAACCTACCCTAACCTACATTGAGCTAATCTTTAACCAATCTAATCAATGCTCACTCCCTTTCCTGTTCAGTGCTCACTCCCTTACCTGTTCAATGCTCACTCCATTACCTGTCCAATGCTCACTCCCTTACCTGTCCAATGCTCACTCCCTTACCTGTCCAATGCTTCCTCCTTACCTGTCCAATACTCCCTCCCTTACCTGTTCAATACTCCTCCTTTACCTGTCAATGCTCACTCCTTACCTGTCAATGCTCTTACTCCTTTACCTGTTCAATGCTCCTCACCACCTGTCCAATACTCCTCCTTACCTGTCATGCTCCACTCCTTACCTGTTCAATGCTCCCACTCTTACCTGTTCAATGCTCTCCCTTACCTGTCAATACTCCTCCCACCCACCTGTTCAATGCTCCCACTCCTTACCTGTCCAGCACTCACTCCTTACCTGTCAATGCTCCTCTTTACCTGTCAATGCTCCTCTCCCTTACCTGTCCAATAACACTCCCTTACCTGTCCAATGCTCACTCCTTTACCTGTCCAATGCTCACTCCCTTACCTGTCCAATGCTCACTCCCTTACCTGTCCAATGCTCACTCCTTTACCTGTCCAATGCTCACTCCCTTACCTGTCCAATGCTCACTCCCTTACCTGTCCAATGCTCACTCCTTTACCTGTCCAATGCTCACTCCCTTACCTGTTCAATGCTCACTCCCTTACCTGTTCAATGCTCACTCCCTTACCTGTCCAATGCTCACTCCTTTACCTGTCCAATGCTCACTCCCTTACCCGTCCAATACTATCCCAACAGTGTATAAGAACTGTGAAGAGACCTTGAGTTGATGAGAGTCTTGCCCACTGTTATTGTTATTGTGGTCAGATCCTGTCGTGGGGGGGGGATAATTGGGCCACACACTACTACATACATACATACATACATACATACATACATACATACATACATACATACATACATAAACACATACATAAATACATACATACATACTTAATAATAGTTGGTCCTCGTGTTCAAGGATGGCCGACCAAAGGGCCACCGAGGCGTGAATTTTAAGGTGTAGAAGCTGTCGCCAATACAACAACCACACCCTGAGTTAACGAGCTGCATGACCCGGTGTTTAAGGTGTAGAAACTGTCGCCAACACAACAACTACACCCTGAGTTAACGAGTTGCATGACCCAGTGTTTAAGGTGTAGAAGCTGTCGCCAATACAACAACCACACCCTGAGTTAACGAGCTGCATGACCCGGTGTTTAAGGTGTAGAAACTGTCGCCAATACAACAACCACACCCTGAGTTAACGAGCTGCATGACCCAGTGTTTAAAGTGTAGAAGCTGTCGCCAACACAACAACTACACCCTGAGTTAACGAGCTGCATGACCCGGTGTTTAAGGTGTAGAAGCTGTCGCCAACACAACAACCACACCCTGAGTTAACGAGCTGCATGACCCAGTGTTTAAAGTGTAGAAGCTGTCGCCAACACAACAACTACACCCTGAGTTAACGAGCTGCATGACCCAGTGTTTAAGGTGTAGAAGCTGTCGCCAACACAACAACCACACCCTGAGTTAACAAGCTGCATGACCCAGTGTTTAAAGTGTAGAAGCTGTCGCCAACACAACAACTACACCCTGAGTTAACGAGCTGCATGACCCGGTGTTTAAGGAGTAGCAGCTGTCACCAACACAACAACCACACCCCGAGTTAACGAGCTGCATGGACCCAGTGTTTAAGGTGTAGAAACTGTCGCCAACACAACAACTACACCCTGAGTTAACGAGCTGCATGACCCAGTGTTTAAGGTGTAGAAACTGTCGCCAACACAACAACTACACCCTGAGTTAACGAGCTGCATGACCCAGTGTTTAAGGTGTAGAAGCTGTCGCCAACACAACAACCACACCCTGAGTTAACGAGCTGCATGACCCAGTGTTTAAGGTGTAGAAGCTGTCGCCATACCACAACCACACCCTGAGTTAACGAGCTGCATGACCCAGTGTTCAAGGTGTAAAGCTGTCGCCAACACAACAACACCCTGAGTTAACGAGCTGCATGACCCAGTGTTTAAGGTTGAAAGCTGTCGCCAACACAACATCCCTGAGTTAACGAGCTGCATGACCCAGTGTTTAGTGGTGCTGTCGCCAACACAACAACCACACCCTGAGGTAACGAGCTGCATGACCCAGTGTTTAAGGTGTAGAAGCTGTCGCCAACACAACAACACCCTGAGTTAACGAGCTGCATGACCCAGTAAGGTGTGAGAAGCTGTCCCCAATACAACAACCACACCCTGAGTTAACGAGCTGCATGACCCAGTGTTTAAGGTGTAGAAGCTGTCGCCAACACAACAACCACACCCTGAGTTAACGAGCTACATGACCCAGTGTTTAAGGTGTAGAAGGTCGCCAACACAACAACACCCTGAGTTAACGAGCTGCATGACCCAGTGTTTAAGGTGTAGAAGCTGTCCCCAATACAACAACCACACCCTGAGTTAACGAGCTGCATGACCCAGTGTTTAAGGTAGAAGCTGTCGCCAACACAACAACCACACCCTGAGTTAACGAGCTGCATGACCCAGTGTTTAGGTGAGAAGCTGTCGCCAACACAACAACACACCCTGAGTTAACGAGCTGCATGACCCAGTGTTTATGTAGAAGCTGTCGCCAACACAACAACCAGACCCTGAGTTAACGAGCTGCATGACCCAGTGTCAAGGAATAGTCCGAGAAGATCGGACAACTCGCCAACTGCACTGGCTAACCATTACCTCAGAACACGATTAACATCCAGGTCCCCAATTACTGCGTGGTAGACAGAGGCAGATGGCGTAAAAGAAACTTGGCCATAGTTTCACACACACACACACACACACACACACACACACACACACACACACACACATACTGTACATGTTCCCTCGTGTTGTGTTGATTTTACGGTAAAACTTTGTGTGTGGGTGACCGCTTGGCTGCCCCTGGCACGTCATACTCTTTCCTCTCTGTGTGTGTGTGTGTGTGTGTGTGTGTGTGTGTGTATGAGGTTATCGTAGCCCCCCCACACACACACACACTCACACACACCACACACCACAACGCTTCGCACAAACATTCCCTCAACATCACAAACATTCATCAACATCAATTTAGATCAGATGGGTAAATTAAGACTTTTTATTTAGTTTCTTTCCACAAAAGTTCCTCATCCAAAGTTTGTTATGTCTGAAAACTTTTGCTAATTTCCTGGATTAATTTATTTTTTGTTTTCGAAAATTGCTAATTCTAATCTAACCCGGACTTAACAGGAAATCGGCTTATGTAACCTGTGTTGTTGGGATGGCTTAGGTTAGGTTAGGTTAGGTTAGGTCACCGTTAGGTTAGGTTAGGTTAGGTTAGGTTAGGTTAGGTTAGGTTAGGTTAGGTTACCGTTGTGTTAGGTTAGGTAGGGGTTGAGGTTAGGTTAGGTCGCTTGTTGTGGTGTGTGAGGGTTGGTGATACCATCTCCTGGCCTCCACCATTATTCCCCACCATTATCTCCACCATTATCTCCACCATTATTCTCCACCATTATCTCTACCATTATTCTCTACCATTATCTCCACTACTATCTCCACCATTATCTCACCATTATCTCCACCATCATCTCCACCATTATCTCCACCATTATCTCCACCATTATCTCACCATTATCTCCACCATTATCTCTACCATTATCTCTACCATTATCTCCACCATTATCTCAACATTATCTCCACCCTTATCCCCACCATTATCTCCACCATTATTCCATCATTATCTCCACCATTATTCTACCATTATTCTACCATTATCTCACCATTATCTCCACCATTATTCCACCATTATCTCCACCATTATCTCCACCATTATCTCACCATTATCTACCATTATCTCCACCATTATCTCCACCATTATCTCCACTATCATCTCCACCATTATCTCACCATTATCTCCACCATTATCTCACCATTATCTCCACTCATTATCTCCACCATTATCTCCACCATTATCTCCACCATTATCTCTACCATTATCTCAACCATTATCTCTCACCATTATCTCCACCATTATCTCTACCATTATCTCCACCATCATCTCCACCATTATCTCAACCATTATCTCCACCATTATCTTTCTCCACCATTATCTCCACCATTATTCTACCATTATCTCCTACCATTATCTCCACCATTATCTCCACCATTATCTCCACCATTATTCCACCATCATCTCCACCATTATCTCCACCATTATCTCCACCATTATCTCCACCATTATCTCCACCATTTCTCTACCATTATCTCCACCATTATCTCCACCATTATCTCCACCATTATCTCCACCATTATCTCCACCATTATCTCAACTCATTATCTCCACCATTATCTCTACCATTATTCTACCATTATTATTCCACCATTATTCCACCATTATCTCCACCATTATCCTCATTCATCTATCTGTTACCTCTGCTCCTCTCCCATTGGTCCAAAGACGAGATAAAGAGGCTGGGATTGGCCAAGACAGTAGACAAAGAGGCTTTGAGTGGCTATGACGAAACAAGAAGACATTGGCCAAGAGCCCAAAACGATACAAAGAAGTTGGTGATTGGCCAAGACGATAAAAAGAGGCTGCTGATTGGTCAGGACGAGACAAAGAGGTTGGTGATTGGCTAAGACGATACAAAGAGGTTGGTGATTGGCTAAGACGAGACAAAAAAGCTTCTCATTGGCCAAGACGAGACAAAGCCGTTGCTGATTGGGAAACCAGATGAAGATGGGCCTCCTAAAATCAATTATTGGCGGAGATGTACCAATTAATTAACTAATTAATGACTTGTAACGAGTTCTGAGAGAGAGAGAGAGAGAGAGAGAGAGAGAGAGAGAGAGAGAGGAGAGAGAGAGAGAGAGAGAGAGAGAGAGAGAGGAGGGGGGAGAGAGAGAGGGAGGGGAGGAGAGAGAGGAGAGAGAGAGGAGAGGAGGAAAATTTTTAATATTTACATACCCCTGTGATGGAAACTTACGCAGGGAGAGGGGAGGGGGGAGGGGGAGGGGGAGGGGGGGAGGAGGGGGAGGAAGAAGGGGGAGGGAGGAAGGGGAATTATAAAGGGAGGGAGAGAGAAAGAGAGCCACGCCTCTACATTATCATAGTGAGGGGAGAGGGTGAGGGGAGAGAGGGGAGTGAGAGGAAGGGAGAGGAGGGGGAGGAGAGGAAGGGAGAGTGAGGGGAGGAGAAGAGAGAGAGGCGGAGAGAGGAGGGGAGGAGAAGGAGAGAGATGGTAGAGAGAGGTGAGGGGAGAGGAGAGATGGTAGAGAGAGTGAGGGGAGGAGGAGAGAGATGGTAGAGAGAGAGGGAGGGGAGGAGAGAGATGGAGAGTGAGGGGAGGGAGGAGAGAGATGGTAGAGAGAGTAGGGGAGGAGGAGAGAGATGAGAGAGAGAGGGAGAGAGGGAAGGGAGAGAGTGAGGGAGAGAGAGAGGGAGGGAGAGGGGGAGTGGGGAGAGGAAGGAGATAGTGAGGGGAGGGAGGAAGAGAGAGATGGTTGGAGAGGAGGGAGGGGAGGAGAAGGAGAGAGATGGTAGAGAGAGGAGGGGGAGGAGGAGAGATGGAGAGAGAGGAGGGGGAGGAGGAGAGAGATGTAGAGAGAGGAGGGGAGGAGGAGAGAGATGGTAGAGAGAGTGAGGGGAGAGGAAGGGAGAGAGGAGAGGGGAGAGAGAGAGTGAAGGGAGAGAGTGAGGGGAGGGAGAGTGTGAAGGGAGATAGTAGAGGGGAGTGGGAGAAGAGAGAGATGGTGGAGAGAGGAGGGGAGAGAGGAGGGGAGAGAGTGAAGGGAGAGAGTGGAGAGGAGGAAGGAGTGGAAGGGAGAGTGAGGGAGTGGAGAGTGAAGGGAGAGAGTGAGGGGAGTGAGAAGAGAGAGATGTTGAGAGAGAGTGAGGGGAGTGAGGAGAGAGATGGTAGAGAGTGAGGGGAGGAGGGGGAGATGGAGGAGAGAGTGGGAGGGGAGGAGGAGAGAGAGGAGGAGAGAGAGGAGGGGAGGGAGGAGAGAGGGAGGAGAGAGAGTGGAGGGAGAGAGTGAAGGGAGAGAGGAGGGGGAGGAGAGTGAAGGAGAGAGGAAGGGAGGAGAGGAAGGGAGATAGTGAGGGGAGGAGAAGAGAGAGAGAGAGAGAGTGAGGGGAGAGAGTGAGGGAGGAGAAGGGAGAGAGGGAGGGGAGTGGAGAGGAAGGGAGAGAGTGAGGGGAGGAGAAGAGGAGAGGAGATGGGGAGAGGAGGAGAGAAGAGAGAGATGGTAGAGAGAGTGGAGGGGAGTGAGGGAGATGGAGAGAGAGGGGGAGGGAGTGAGGAGAGAGATGGTAGAGAGAGGAGGGGGGAGAGAGAGATGGTAGAGAGAGGGAGGGGAGAGAAGGGAGAGAGGGAGGGAGGAGAAGAGAGATGGTAGAGAGAGGGAGGGGAGTGAGGGAGAGAGGTAGGAGAGAGAGGAGGGGGGGAGGAGGAGAGAGATGGTAGAGAGGAGGGGAGTGAGGAGAGAGATGGTAGAGAGAGTGTGAGGGGAGGGAGGAGAGATGGTAGGAGAGAGTGAGGGGAGTGGGAGGAGAGAGATGGTGAGAGAGAGTGAGGGGAGAGAGTGAAGGGAGAGAGTGAGGGGAGGAGAAGAGAGAGATGGAGAGAGAGTGAGGGGAGGAGGAGAGAGATGTAGAGAGGAGTGAGAGTGAGGAGAGAGATGGTAGAGGGAGGAGGGGAGGGAGGAGAGAGATGGTAGGAGAGAGTGAGGGGAGGAGGGAGAGAGGTAGAGAGTGAGGGGAGTGAGGAGAGAGATGGTAGAGAGAGGAGGGGAGGAGGAGAGAGATGGTAGAGAGAGTGAGGGGAGTGAGGAGAGATGGTAGAGAGAGTGAGGGGAGAGAGGAGGGGAGATGGTAGGGAGAGTGAGGGGAGAGAGTGGCTTGGACATCACCAATATAAACTAATTTTATAAGATTTCTGAGAGAGAGAGGGAGAGTGAGAGGAGGAGAGGGAGGGGAGAGGAGAGTGAGGTGAGAGGGGAGGGAGGAGGGAGAGTGAGGGGAGAGTGAGTGAGGGAGAGTGGGAGAGGAGGGGAGAGTGAGAGTGAGGGGAGAGTGAGGAGAGTGGTGAGTGAGGGGAGAGGAAGGGAGGAGGGGAGAGGAGGGGAGAGGAGAGTGAGGGGAGAGGAGGGGGAGAGGAGAGAGGGGAGAGGAATGGAGAGGAGGGGAGAGGGAGAGGGGAGAGGAATGGGAGAGTGAGGGGAGAGGGAGAGGGTGGGAGAGTGAGTGGAGGAGTGGTGAGGGGAGAGGAAGGAGAGTGAGGGGAAGAGGGAGAGGAGGGGAGAGTGAGTGAGAGAGGAGTGAGGGGAGAGGGAAGGAGAGGAGGGAGAGGAGAGTGAGGGGAGAGTGGAGAGTGAGGGGGAGAGTGAGAGTGAGGGGAGAGTGAGGGGAGAGGAGAGGGGAGAGGGAGGGGAGAGGAGGGGAGAGTGAGGGGGGGTAGGTAAGCGGGGTAGACAAATTTCTCGACGCATTAAATGGCAGTGAGAGGGGGGAGGGGGGGAAGAGGAGAGGAGAGGAGGAGGAGGGAGGAGGGGAGGGAGGAGGAGGAGGAGGAGGAGGAGGAGGAGGAGGAGGAGGAGGAGGAGAGGAGGAGGAGGGGGAAGAGGGAGGAGGAGGAGGTGGGAGGAGGAGGAGGAGGAGGAGGGGAAGAGGGGAAGAGGGAGGAGGAGGAGGAGGGGGAGGAGGAGGAGGAGGAGAGGAGGAGAGGGGGAGGAGGAGGAGGAGGAGGAAAAAGGAAGAGGTGGAAGAAGAGGAAAAGAAGAGGGAAGAAGAGGAAGAGGAGGAAGAAGAGAAAGAGGTGGAAGGAAGAGAAAGAGGTGGAAGAAAAGGAAGAGGCGCGATCATGGCTAAGCAAGTGTTGCAGTGGTTCAGTCAATTCACTAAATAGGCCCTCAGTCCTAAGAGGTCCGTCCCACAGGCTCCCAGACTTAACGGCCCCAGTCTTAACGGGCCCCAGTCTAACGGGCCCCAGTCTTAATCGGGCCCCAGTCTTAACGGGCCCTTGGTCTTGGCCTGGCCCCAGTCTTAACGGCTCCCCAGACTTAACGTGGCCCCAGTCTAACGGGCTCCTTAGTTCTTAACGGGCCCCAGTCTTAACGGGGCCCAGACTAACGGGCCCTCAGTCTTAACGGGCTTCCCAGTCTTAACGGGCCCTTAGTCTTAACGGGCCCAGACTTAACGGCTCCCTAGCTCCACGGTGGGCCCCAGTCTTAACGGCCCCAGACTAACGGGCCCCAGTCTTAACGGCCCTAGTCTTAACGGGCTCCCCAGTCTTAACGGGTCTCAGTCTTACGGCCCCAGTCTTAACGGGCCCAGTCTTAACGGCCCCCAGACTTAACGGGCCCCAGTTTTAACGGGCCCCAGTCTTAACGGGCCCCAGACTTAACGGGCCCCAGTTCTTAACGGGCCCCAGTCTTAACGGGCCCTCAGTCTTAACGGGCCCCCAGACTTAACGGGCCTCAGTCTTAACGGGCCCCAGTCTTAACGGGCCCCAGGTCTTAACGGGCCCCAGTCTTAACGGGCCTCAGTCTTAACGGGCCTCAGTCTTAACGGGCCCTAATCCCACATCTGTCTATATATCCCATTCACCCATAGGATATGTGCCTGAGGATGTCCTATTTTGGGGGGTGTCCTATTTTCCCAGGAAGGTGTCCTACCCCTGGGGACACCCCCACATTCTCCACAAGGCCTATGACAGTTAGGGGAGCCGCTAAACTACCAATTAAGATGTAATTACTGCCTCCCCATACCAGCTGTGTGTGTGTGTGTGTGTGTGTAGGAACCTCTACAAGGGAGGAGGAGGTTCTTCTTCTTCTTCTTCTTCTTCTTCTTCTTCTTCGCCACTGATCGGTTTGTTTTTCCGTTTTCTTCCCTCTCCCTCCTTCATTCTCCCTCTCCCCATTCGTTCGTTCACCTCTCTTCTACCTATTGTTGTGTCTTGTTTATCCATCTCTGTCTCTCCTTTGTTCGTGCAGGCAAACCTTCTCGCCCTGGGCCAGTGTAGCGAGGAGGGGAAGAGGAGAGGAGGAGAGGGTGAAAGGAAGAGGGGGAGATGAAGAGGAAGGGAGGGAGGGAGAGGGAGAGAGAGAAGAAAGGAGGGATGGAGGAAGGAAGGAAGGTAGAGAGAGAGAGAGAGAGAGAGAGAGAGAGAGAGAGAGAGAGAGAGAGAGAGAGAGAGAGAGAGAGAGAGAGAGAGAGAGAGAGAGGAGGGGAAGAGATGCAGTATGAGGAGGAAATAGGAAGAACACACACACACACACACACATATACATACACATATATTGTTACACACACCAACTCTTGGAGTGTAGTGTGATAATGATAATGTGTGTGTGTGTGTGTGTGTGTGTGTGTGTGTGTGTGTGTGTGTGTGTGTGTGTGTGTGTGGTGTGAAGTTGACACTGATGTTAGTGTGTGTGTCAATACTGTGACACATGACGGTTGCTACCCCTGTGTCAGAAGGTGTCACGTGACAGCTGCTGCATCCTAGTAATACGTAACTGAACGAAGTATTACTGAT
>NW_024746787.1:0-60258 GCF_018991925.1 Homarus americanus
GGTACACCTCTTCACCTCTGGTACACCTCCGACACTCTAGGTACACTGACAGCCAGGTAACCTGATACTCCTAGTTACACCTCTGACACTCCCATGTACACCCTGACACCCCTAGTGTACTCCCTGACACCCCTGGCACATCTCTGACACTCCCAGGCACACCCTTTGACACACCCCAGGCACACCTCTGACACTCCCAGGCACACCTCTTCCACTTCCAGGTACACCCCTGACACCTGTCGACTTCAGACACACACCTCAGTACTTGCACACCTCTGACACCCCAGGCACACCTCAGACACTCTAGGTACACCTCTGACACCCCAGGCACACCTCTGACACTCCCCAGGCACACCGCTGACACTGCCAGGCACACCTCTGTCACTCCATGTACACCTCTGACACTCCCCAGGCACCTCTGACACTCCCAGGTACCCACTGACACTCCCTGGTCACCTCCCTGACAGTCCCAGGCACACCTCCGAACTTCCCAGGCACACCTTGACACCCCTGTTACTCTCTGACCACTAGCACACCTCAGACACCCCAGGCACACACACAGTCCCAGGCACACCTTAGACACCCAGGGACACCTCTGACACTCCCAGGCACACCGCTGACACCCAGGCACACCCCACCCCAGGCACACCTCTGACACCCCAGGTACACTCTGGACACTCCCAGGTACTCCTCTGTCACTCCCTGGTACACCCTGACACTCCCAGGTACACCGCTGACACTGCCAGGCACACCCTCTGACACTCCAGGCACACTGTCCAGCACTCCCAGATACACCCCCAGACACTGCCAGGTACACCTGACACCACCTGCACACCTCTGACACCCCAGGCACACCTCTGACACTCCCAGTGTTCTCTGTCACTCCGGCACACCTTGACACTCCGTGTGTACCTCGACACTCCCCAGGTACACTCTGACACTCTCGGTACACCTCAGACACTTGCTGCATCAGACACTGCCAGGCACACCGCATGAACTCCAGGCACACCTGACACCCAAGGTGCACTTGACACTCCAAGTGACTCTGACACTCCTGCACACATCTGACACTCCTGGACACCTCAGACACTCCCAGGCACACCGCTGACACTCCCCAGGCACACCCCTGACACCCCAGGCACACCTTGACACTCCCCAGGCACACCTCCGACACTCCCAGTCACACCTCCTGACACTCCCAGTTACACCCTACACTCCCAGGCACACCTCTGACACTCCCAGGTACACCTCAGACACTGCCAGGTACAACCTCAGACACCCCAGGTACACCTCAGACACTCCCAGGCACACCAGACACTCCAAGGCAGCACTCTGACACCCCTGGCACCCTCTGACACTCCCCAGGCACACCTCACACACCCCAGGTACACCTCAGACACTCCCAGGCACACCGCTGACACCTCCCAGGTACACCTCTGACACTCCCAGGCACACCTCTGACACTCAGGCACACCTCCGACACCCCAGGTACACCTCGACACTTGCACACTTACACTTGCACACCTCCTGACACTTCCAGGCACACCTCTGACACCCCAGGCACCCTGACACTCCCAGGCACACCCCACACTCCCCAGGCACACCTCACACCCCAGGCACACCCTGACACTCCAGGTACACCTCTGACACTCCCCTGGCACACCCCTAACACCCCAGGCACACCCTGACACCCCAGGTACACCAGACACCCCAGGCACACCAGACACCCAGGTACATCTGACACTGCACACCCCTGACACTCCCAGACTCCACCAGTCACCCAAGGTGCACTCTGACACTCCCAGGCACATGACACTCTGGCACACCTCTGACACTCCAGGCACACCTCTGACACTCCCCAGGCACACCCTTGACACTCCCAGGTACTCCACACCCTGGTACACCCCTGACACTCCCCAGGACACCCTCTGACACCCCAGGCACACCCCAGACACCCCAGGTCACACCCCTGACACTCCCAGGCACACCTCACACTGCAGGCACACCTCCTGACACTCCCAGGCATGCCCTCTGACACTCCCCAGGCACACCCTCTGACACCCCAGGCACACCTCTCACCTCCCAGGCATACCTCTGACACCCCAGGTACACTCTGACACTCCAGGTACACCAGACACCTCAGGCACACCTCTGACACTCCAAGGTACACCTCTGACACCCCAAGTGCACCTCTGACACTCCCAGGCACACCTCTGACACTCCCAGGCACACCTCAGACACTCCCAGGCACACCGCTGACACTCCCAGGCACACCTCTGACACTCCTCTGACACTCCCCAGGCACACCTCTGACACTCCCCAGGTACACCTCCGACACTCCCCAGGCACAACTCCTGACACCCCAGGTAAACCTCCGATACTCCTAGGTACACCTCTGACACCCCAGGCACACCTCTGACACTCCTAGGTTCCCTCTCTGACACTCCCTGGTACAATCTGACACTCAGGCACACCTCTGACACCCCTGGCACACCTGACACTCCCAGGCACACCTCTTTCACTCCTGGTTCTCCCTGACACCCCAGGCACACCCCAGACACCCCAGGTACACCTCAGACACCAGGCACACCTCAGACACCCCAGGCACACCTCAGACACCCCAGGCACACTCTGACACCCCAAGCACCTCTGACACTCCCCGTGCACACCTCTGACACCCCAGGCACACCTCTGACACTCCAGGCACACCTTGGACACTCCCAGGTACACTCTGACACTCCCTGACACTCCCCAGGCACACCTCTGACACTCCCCAGGCACACCTCCGACACCCCAGGTACACTCTGACACTCCCAGGCACACTCCGACACTCCCAGGCACACCTCAGACACTGCCAGGCACACACCAGACACTGCCAGGCACTGACACCCCAGGCACACCTCTGACACCTGCACTGCTGACACTCCCAGTGCACATCTCTGACACTCCCAGGCACACCCCTGACACTCCCAGGTACACCTCAGACACCTCCCAGGCACACCGCTGACACTCCAGGCACACCTCTGACACCCCAGGCACACCTCTGACCAACTTGCACACCTCCTGACACTCCCCAGAGGCACACTCCGACACTCCCAGGTACACTCCCCACACCCCAGGCACACCTCCGACACCCCAGGCACACCCTGACACCCCAGGCACACCCTGACACTCCCCAGGCACACCTCTGACACCCCAGGCACACCACACTCCCAGGCACACCTGAGACACTCCCCAGGCACACTCTGACACCCCAGGCACACCCCTGACACTTCCAGGCACTCCTCTGACACTCCAGGCACACCTCTGACACTCTGCACATCCCAGACACCCCAGGCACACTCACACCCCAGGCACACCTCTGACACTCCCCAGGCACACCTCTGACACTCCCAGGTACCACTGACATTCCTGGCACACTCCCTGACACCCCAGGTACACCTCAGACACTCCAAGGCACCTCTGACACTTCCAAGTGCACCTCTGACACCCCAGGCACACCTCTGACACTCCCAGGTAAACCTCAGACACTCCCAGGCACACCTCTGACACTCCCAGGCACACCCTGACACTCCCAAGCACACCTCTGACACCCCAGGCACACCTGAGACACTCCAGGCACACCTCTGACACCCCAGGCACACCTGACACTCCCAGGTACAACCTGACACTCCCAGGTACACCTCCGATACCCTAGGTACACCTCTGACACTCCCAGGCACACCTCTCTGACACTCCTAGGCATTCCTCTGACACCCCTGGTACATCTCTCACAATTCTGGCACACCCCCAGACACACCCTGCACACCTCTGACACTCCCCAGGCACACCCCTTTCACCCCCCTGGCTCCCCCTCCCTGACACCCCAGGCCACCCCAGACACTCCCCAGAACACCAGACACCCCAGGCACACCCCTCTGACACCCCAGGCACACCCAGACACTGTCAGGCACACCTCAGACACCCCAGGCACACCAGACACCCAAGGTGCACCTCTGACACTCCCAAGTGCACCTCTGACACCCCAGGCACACCTCTGACACTCCCAGGCAAACCTCAGACACCCCAGGCACACCGCTGACACTCCCCAGGCACACCTCTGACACTCCTAAGCACACCTCTGACACTCCCAGGTACACCTCCGACACTCCCAGGCACACCTCCGACACCCAGGCACACTTCTCACCCCAGGCACACCTCCGACACTCCCCAGGCACAACCTGACACTCCTAGGTAAACCTCCGATACTCTAGTTACATCTCTGACACCCCAGGTACACCTCTGACACTCCAAGGCATTCCCTCTGACACCCCCTGGCACATCTCTGACACTCGGTGCACACCCAGACACACCCCTGGTACACCTCTGACACCCGAGGTACACCTCAATTCTGGTTCTCCCCTGACACTCCCAGGCACACCCCAGACACTCCCAGGCACACCTCAGACACCCCAGGACACCTCTGACACCCCACACCTCACACTCCCAGGCACACCTCTCACACCCCAGTACACCTCTCACACTCCTGCACACCTGCTGACACTGCCGCACACCTCTGTCACTCCATGTACACCTCCGACACTCCCCAGGCACACCTCTGACACTCCCAGGCACTCCACTGACACTCCCTGGTACACCCCCTGACAGTCCCAGGCACACCTCCGACACCCCAGGTACACTGACACTCCCCTGTTACTTCTCTGACACTTGGCACACCTCAGACACTCCCCAGGCACACCTCAGACATCCCAGGCACACCTAGACACTCCCCAGGCACACCTCTGACACCCCAGGCACACTGCTGACACTGCCAGGCACACCTCTGTCACCCATGTACACCTGACACTCCCAGGGCACACATCTGACACTCCCAGGTACCCACTGACACTCCTGGCACACCCCTGACAGTCCCAGGTACACCTCCGACACTCCCAGGTACACCTCTGACACTCCCAGGCACACGTCCAGCACTCCCAGACACACCCCAGACACTGCCAGGCATATATCTGACACTCCACGGTACACCTCTGACACTCCCAGGTACACCTCTGACACTCCTGGGTACTCCTGTCACTCCCTGATACCCCTAACACTCCCCAGGTGCACCGCTGATACCCCAGGTACACCGCTGACACTGCCAGGTAAACCTCAGACACTGCCAGTACACCTCAGACACTGCCAGGCACACCCCAGACACCCCAGGCACACCTCAGACACTCCAAGGCACACTTTCTGACACCCCAAGTGCACCCTGACACTCCCCAGCACACACTGACACTCCCAGGCACACCTGAGACACTCCCAGGCACACCGCTGACACCCCAGGCACACCTCTGACACTCCCAAATGCAACCTGACACTCCCCAGCACACCTGACACTCCCAGCCACACCTCCGACACTCCCCAGACACTTCTACACCCCAGGCACACCTCCGACACTCTAGTTACACCTCAGGCACTGCCAGGTACAACCCAGACACTGCCAGGCCACCCCAGACACCCCAGGCACACCTCAGACACCCCAGGTGCACCTGACACTCCCAAGTGCACCTCTGACACCCCAGGCACCTCTGACACTCCAGGCACACCTGAGACACTCCCCATACCGCTGACACTCCCAGGCACACCTCTGACACTCCCAGGCACACCCCTGACACTCCCAGGCACACCTCCGACACTCCCCAGCACACCTCCGACACTCCCAGGCACACTTCTGACTCCCAGGCACACCTCTGACACCCCAGGCACACCTCTGACACTCCCAGGCACACTCCCTGACACCCCAGGCACACCTCTGACACCCCAGGCACACCCCCACACCCCAGGCACACCTCTGACACTCTAGGTACCCTCTGTCACTCCCCTGACACACCTCCAACACCTCAGGCACACCTCTGACACCCCAGGCACACCGCCACCGCCAGGCACACCTCAGACACTGCCACAGGTACACCTCAGACACTCCCAGGCACACCTCAGACACTCCCAGACTCCACCAGTCACCCAAGGTGCACCTCTGACACTCCCAGGCACACCGCTGACACTGCCAGGCACACCGACACTCCATGTACACCTGACACCCCAGGCACACCCCTGACACTCCCAGGCACCACGACACTCCCTGGCACACCCCTGACACTCCCAGGATACTCCTCTGACACCCCAGGCACACCCCAGACACTCCCAGGCACATCCCAGACACCCCAGGCACACCCCACACCTGCAAGCACACCCGACACCCCAGGCACACCTCTGACACTCCCAGGCACACCCTGACACCCCAGGCACACCTCACACCCCAGGCATACCCTGACACCCCAGGCACACCTCAGACACTGCCACACACCAGACACCTCAGGCACACCTCAGACACTCCAAGGTGCACCTCTGACACCCCAAGTGCACCCTCTGACACTCCCCAGGCACACCTCTGACACTCCCCAGGCACACCCCAGACACCCCAGGCACACCGCTGACACTCCCAGGCACACCCTGACACTCCCAAGAACACCTCTGACACTCCCCAGGCACACCTCCGACACTCCCCAGGCACACCTCCGACACTCCCCAGGTACAACCTGACACCCCAGGCAAACCTCCTGATATTCCCAGGTTACACCTCTGACACTTGGTGTACACCTCTGACACTCCTAGGCATTCTCTGACACCCCTGGCAATCTGACACCCCAGGTACACCTCAGACACTCCCCTGGCACACCTCTGACACTCCCAGGCACACCTCTTTCACTCCCCTGGTTCTCCCCTGACACTCCAGGCATGGGACACCCCAGGTTCACCCCAGACACTGCCAGGCACACCCCAGACACTCCCCAGGTACACCCCAGACACTCCAAGGCACCTCTGACACTTCAAGTGCACCTCTGACACTCCCCAGGCACACCTCTGACACTCCCCAGGCAACCTCTGACACCCAGGCACACTCTGACACTCCCAGGCACACCTCTGACACCAAGCACACCTCTGACACTTGCACACCTCTGACACTCCCAGGCACACCTCTGACACTCCCAGGTACACCTCTTACACTTGGTACACCTCTGACACTCGGCACACCTCAGACACTCAGGCACACCTCAGACACTCCACAGGCACACCCCAGACACCCCAGGCACACCTCAGACACTCCAAGGCACCCCTGACACTCCCCAAGTGCACCCCTGACACCCCAGGCACACCTCTGACACTCCCAGGCACACCTGAGACACCCCCAGGCACACCGCTGACACTCCCACACTCTGACACCCCAAGCACACTCTGACACTCCCAGGCACACCTCCGACACCCCAGGCACACCTCCTGACACCCCTGCACACTCCCCACACCCCAGGCACACCTGACACCCCAGGCACACCTCTGACACCCAGGCACACCCTGACACCCCAGGCACACCTCTGACACCCCAGGCACACTTCCCCACACCCCAGGCACACCTGAGACACTCCCAGGCACACCTCTGACACTCCCCTGGCACACCCTGACACTCCAGGATACTCCACTGACACTCCCCAGGCACACCCCAGACACCCCAGGCACATCCCAGACACCCCAGGTACACCCCACACCTGCAAGGCCATCCCACACCCCAGGCACCTCTGACACTCCAGCAGTACCCACTGACATTCCCCTGCACACCCCTGACACTCCCAGGCACACCTCAGACACTCCAAGGTGCACCTCCTGACAATCCAAGTGCACCTCTGACACTCCCAGGCACACCTCTGACACTTGGTAAACCCCAGACACCCCAGGCACACCGCCGACACCCCAGGCACACCTCCCTGACACCCCAGGCACACCTCTGACACTCCCCAGGCACACCTGAGACACCCCAGGCACACATCTGACACCCCAGGCACACCTCGGACACTCCCCAGGCACACCTCCGACACCCCAGCAGGCACACCTCCACCCCAGGCACACCTCCGACACTCCCCAGGCACACCCCTCACACCCCAGGCACACCTCCGACACCCCAGGTACACCCCCAACACCCCAGGCACACCTCTGACACCCCAGGCACACCTCAGACACCCAAGGTGCACTCTGACACTCCAAGTGCACTCTGACACTCGGAACACCTGACACTCCCCAGGTACAACTCCGACACTCCCAGGTAAACCTCCGACACTCCTAGCAAGCCACACCTCTGACACTCCCAGGCACACCTCTGACACTCCTAGGCATTCCTCTGACACTCCTTGCACGTCTCTGACACTCCAGGCACACCTCAGACACACCCTGGCACACCCTCTGACACCCCCAGGCACACCTTCACCCCTGGCACTCCCTGACACCCCAGGCACACCCTCAGACACTCCCCAGGAACACCAGACACTCCCAGGCACACCTCTGACACTTGCACACCTCAGACACTGCCAGGCACACCTCAGACACCCCACACCTCAGACACCCAAGGTGCACCTCTGACACCTCCAAGTGCACCTCTGACACTCCCCAGGCACACCTCTGACACTCCCAGGTACACCTCAGACACCCCAGGCACACCGCTGACACCTGGTACACCTCTGACACTCCCAGCACACCTCTGACACTCCCCAGGTACACCTCCGACACTCCCAGGTACACCTCCGATACCCCAGGCACACTTCTAACTCCCAGGCACACCTCCTGACACCCCAGGTACAACCTGACACCTCCCAGGTAAACCTCCGACACTCCTAGTTACACCTCTGACACTCCCCAGGTACACCTCTGACACCCCAGGCATTCCTCTGACACTCCCCTGGCACATCTCTGACACTCCCAGGCACACCCCAGACACACCCTGCACACCTCTGACACTCCCCAGGCCACCTCCTTCACCCCTGGTTCTCCCTGACACCCCAAGGCACACCAGACACTTGCACACCTCAGACACCCCAGGCACACCTCTGACACTCCCCAGGCACACCTCAGACACTTTGTACACCTCTCACACCCCAGGCACACCTCTGACACTCCCAGGCACACCGCTGACACTGCCAGGCACACCTCTGTCACCCATGTACACCTCCGACACTCCCAGGCACACCTCTGGACACTCCAGGTACCCACTGACACTCCCTGGCACACCCCTGACAGTCCCAGGCACGCCTGACACTCCCCAGGCACACCCTGACACTCCCTGGTTACCTGACACTCCCAGGCACACCTCAGACACCCCAGGCACACCCACACAGTCCCAGCACACCTTAGACACTCTGGTGCACCACCTGACACTCCCCAGGCACACCGCCGACACTGCCAGGTACAACTCTCACCCACAGAACTCCGACACCCCAGGCACACATCTGACACCCCAGGTACTCCACTGACACTCCCTGGCACACCCTGACAGTCCCAGGTACACCTCCGACACTCCCAGGCACACCTGACGCTCCCCAGGCACACGTCCAGCACTCCCAGATACACCAGACACTGCCAGGCATATATCTGACACTCCACGGTACACCTCTGACACTTAGGTACACCTCTGACACTCCTGGGCACTCTCTGTCACTCCCTGGTACACCTCTAACGACCCCCAGGTGCCCGCTGATACTCCAGGTACACCGCTGACACTCTCAGGTAAACCCCAAACACTGCCAGGCACACCAGACACCGCCAGGCACACCTCAGACACCCTGCAGGCACTCCAGACACTCCAAGGTGCACTTGACACCCCAAGTGCACCTCTGACACTCCCAGGCACACACACACTCCCAGGCACACCTGAGACACTCCAGCCACCGCTGACACTCCAGGCACACCTCTCTGACACTCCCAACACACCTTAACACTCCCAGGCACACCTCCGACACTCCCAGGTACACCTCCGACACTCCCAGAGATACATTCTACACTCCCAGGTACACCTCCGACACTCCCAGTTACACCCCAGGCACTGCCACAACTCAGACACGCCAGGCACACCCCAGACACCCCAGGCACCTCTCAGACACTCCAAGGTGCACCTCTGACACTCCCAAGTGCACCTCTGACACTCCCCAGGCACACCTCTCACCCCAGGCACACCTGAGACACTCCCCAGGCACACCGCCACACCCCAGGCACACCTCTGACACCCCAAGCACACCTCTGACACTCCCCAGGTACACCTGACACTCCAGGCACACCTGACACTCCCCAGGCACACCTCTTACACTCCCAGGCACACCTCCGACACCCCCAGGCACACTCTGACACTCCCGGTACACCTCTGACACTCCCAGGCACACCTCCTGACACCCCCAGGTAATCTCCCCACACCCCAGGTACACCTCCACACCCTAGGCACTCCTCTGTCACTCCCTGATACACGTCTAACACTCGCAGGTACACCACTGACACTCCTGCACACTGCCAACACCGCCAGGCACACCCCAGACACTGCCAGGACATCTCAGACACTGCTAGGTACACCCCAGACACTCCCAGACTCACCTCAGTCACCCAAGGTCACCTCTGATACACCCAGGCACACCGCTGACACTGCCAGGCACACCTCTGACACCCATGCACACCTCCGACACACTGGTGCACCCTGACACTCCCCAGGTACTCCACCACCCCTTGGTACACCCCTGACACTCCCAGATACCCACTGACACCCAGGCACACCCCTGACACTCCCAGGCACATCCCAGACACTCCTGGTGACACTCCCCACACCCCGGGCACACCTGACACTCCCAGGCACACCTCCTGACACCCCAGGCACACCCTCTGACACTCCCCAGGCACACCCCACACTCCCAGGTATACCTCTGAAACCCAAGGCACACCCCAGACACTCCAGGCACACCTGACACCCCAGGTACACAGACACTCAAGGCGCACCTCTGACACCCCAAGCACCGACACCCCCAGGCACACCTCTGACACTCCCAGGTCACACCCCAGACACTCACAGGCACACTGCTGACACTCCAGGTACACCTCTGACACTCCCCAAGAACACCCCTGACACTCAGGCACACCTCTGACACTCCCAGGCACACCTCCGACACTCCCAGGTACAACCTGACACTCCCAGGTAAACCTCCGATATTCCTAGGCACACCTCTGACACCCCAGGCACACCTCTGACACTCCCAGGATTCCTCTGACACCCCTGGCACAATCTGACACCCCAGGCACACCTCAGACACTCCCTGGTACACCTCTGACCACCCCAGGCACACCCCTTTCATCCCCTGGTTCTCCCCTGACACCCCAGCACTTGACACTGCCAGGTTCCACCTCAGACACTGCCGGGGCAACCCCAGACACCCTGGTACACCTCCAGACACCCCAAGGTGCACCTCTGACACTTCCAAGTGCACCTCTGGACACCCCAGGCACACCTCTGACACCCCAGGCAAACCTCAGACACCCAGGCACACCTGCTGACAATCCCAGGCACACCTCCTGACACCCCAAGCACACCTCTGACACTCCCTGCACACCTCCGACACCCCAGGCACACCTGACACCCCAGATACACCCCACACCCCCAGGCACACCTCCGACACCCCAGACACCTAAACACTGCACACCCAGACACTGCCAGGTACACTCAGACACTCCCAGGTCACCCTCAGACACCTGCACCTGCTGACACTGCACCTCTGACACTCGCACACACCACACTCCCCAGGCACACCTGAGACCAGGCACACCTGACACTCCAGGGGCACACCTCTGACACTCCCAAGCACACCTCTGACACCCCAGGCACACCTCCTGACACTCCCCAGGCACACCTCCGACACTCCCCAGGCACACTTACACCCGCACACCTCCGACACTCCCAGGCACACCTCTGACACCCCCAGGCACACCTCTGACACTCCCCAGGCACACCTCTGACACCCCCAGGCACACCTCTCACACTCCCAGGCACACCTCTGACACTCCTAGGTACCTCTGTCACTCCCTGATACACGTCCACCCCAGGTACACCACTGATACTCCCAGGTACACCGCTGACACCGCCAGGCACACCCCAGACACTGCCAGGTACATCTCAGACACCCAGGCACACCAGACACTCCCAGGCACACCCTCAGTCACCCAAGGCACCTGACACACCCAGGCACACCGCTGACACTGCCAGGCACACCTCTGACACTCCATGTACACCTCCGACACTCCCAGGCACACCCCTGACAACTCGGTGGCACTCCACTGACACTGCACACCCCCTGACACTCCCAGGATACTCCACTGACACTCCCCAGGCACACCAGACACTCCTGCACATCCCAGACACCCCAGGCACACTTCACACCCTGCAAGCACACCTCCGACACTCCCAGGCACACCTCTGACACCCCCAGGCACACCTCTGACACCCCAGGCACACCTCTGACACTCCCAGGCATACCCTGAAACCCCAGGCACACCTCAGACACTGCCAGGTACACCTGTTGCGCACCTCTGACTCCTGCACTCTGACACCCCAGGCACACCTCTGACACCCCAGGCACACCTCAGACACTCCCAGGCCACCGCTGACACTCCCAGGCACACCTCTGACACCCCAAGCACACCTCTGACACTCCCAGGCACACCTCCGACACTCCCAGGCACACCTCCGACACTCCCAGGTACAACCCGACACTCCAGGTAAACCTCCGATATTCCTAGTTACACCTCTGACACTCCCGTACACCTCTGACACTCTAGGTATTCCTCTGACACTCCCTTGGCACAATCTGACACTCCCAGGCACACTCAGACACTCCCCTGTACACCTGACACCCCAGGTACACCCTTTCACTCCCTGGCTCCCTCCCCTGACACTCCCAGGCACACCTCAGACACTGCCAGGTCTCACTCAGACACGCCAGGCACACCTCAGACACCCAGGTAAACCTCAGACACCCAAGGCACCTCTGACACTGCACCTCTGACACTCCAGGCACACCTCTGACACTCCCAGGCAAACCCAGACACTTCCAGGCACACCGCCGACAACCCAGGCACACCTCTGACACTCCCAAGCACACCTCTGACACTCCCAGGTATACCTCCGACACTCCCAGGTACACCCTCCTGGACACCCCTAGCCACACTCTCACACTCCCAGGTACACCTCCGACCCTCCCAGGTACAAATCGACACTCCCATAAACTCTGACACCCTAGTTACACCTCTGACACTCCCAGGCACACCTCTGACAGTCCCAGGCATCTCT
Source organism: Homarus americanus (assembly GCF_018991925.1). Lineage (NCBI taxonomy): Eukaryota > Metazoa > Arthropoda > Malacostraca > Decapoda > Nephropidae > Homarus > Homarus americanus. The sequence continues at coordinate 13,181 of NW_024746787.1, forward strand.
GACACCCCTGCACATCTCTGACACCCAGGCACACCTTCAGACACACCCTGCACACCTCCTGACACCCCAGGTACACTCCTTTCACTCCTGGTTCTCCCCACACCCCAGGCACACCAGACAGTCCCAGGTACACCCCAGACACCCCAGGCACACCTCCTGACACCCCAGGCAACCCTCAGACACCCTAGGCACACCTCTCACACCCCCAGGCACACCTCTCACACTCCCAGGCACACCGCTGACGCTGCCAGGCACACCTCTGTCACCCATGCACACCCGACACTCCCCAGGCACACCTCTGACACCCCCAGGTACTCCACTGACACTCCCTGGTCCACCCCTGACAGTCCCAGGCACACCTCCGACACTCCCAGGCACACCTCTGACACCCCCTGGCACTTCTCTGACATGGCACACCTCTGACACCCCAGGTTCACCTCTCTTCACTCCCCTGATTCTCCCCCTGACACTCCAGGCATACCTCAGACACCCCAGGCACACCCAGACACCTGTACATCTGACACCTGGCACACCTCAGACACCCCAGGCACACCTCTCACACTCCCAGGCACACCTGACACGCCAGGCACACCTCTGTCACCCATGTACACCTCCGACACTCCGCAGGCACACCTCTGCCACTCCCAGGCACCCACTGACACTCCTGGCACACCCCTGACAGTCCCAGGTACAACCTGACACTCCCAGGTACACTTCCTGACACTCCCAGATACACGTCCAACACTCCCCAGATACACCTCTGGCACTCCGGCACATCTCTGACACTCCCAGGCACACCTGTGACACTCCCAGGTTCACCTGCACACTCCCCAGGCACCTTCGATACACCCAGGTACACCTCTGAGACTCCCACACCTATGACACCTAGTACCTCTGTCACCCTGATACACTCTAACACTCCCCAGGTGCACCGCTGACAGTCCCAGGTACACCGCTGAAACTGCCAGTCACACCTCAGACACCCCCAGGCACACCTCAGACACTGCCAGGCACCACCAGACACTCACAGGCACACCTCAGACACTCCAAGGCACTGACACTCCCAAGCACCTCTGACACTCCCAGGCACACCTCTGACACTCCCAGGCACACTCTGAGACACCCCAGGCACACCTCTCACTGCCAGCCACACCCTCTGACACTCGCACACCTGACACTCCCAGGCACACCTCCGACACCCCAGGCACACCTCCACACTCCCCAGGCCACTCCGACACCCCAGGCACACCTCTGACATTGCCAGGCACACCTCTGACACCCCAGTACCCACTGACATTCCCTGGCACACCCTCTGACACCCCAGGCACACCTCTGACATTCCCAGGCACACCCCAAGACACCCGCAGGCACACTCTCACACTCCGGCACACCTCTGACACTCCTAGGCACCTCTGTCACTCCCCTGATACACGTCTAACACTCCCAGGCACACCGCTGACACTCCCAGGCACACCGCTGACACCGCCAGGCACACCCCAGACACTGCCAGGCACACCTCAGACCCCAGCCACCCCAGTCACCCGTGCACCTCTGACACCCCAGGCACACCACTGACACTGCCAGGCACACCTCTGACACTCCATGTACACCTCCGACACTCCTGGTACACCCCTGACACTCCCCAGGCACTCCACTGACACCCCAGGCACACCCCAGACACCCCGGTCACATCCCAGACACCCCATGCACACTCTCACACCTCGCACACCTGACACCCCAGGCACCGCTGATACTCCAGGCACACTGCTGACACTGCCAGGCACTCTGGACACTGCCAGGCACACCTCAGACACTTCCAGGCACACCCCAGACACCCCCAGGCACACCTCAGACACCAAGGTGCACCTCTGACACTTCCAAGTGCACCTCTGACACCCCAGGCACACCTCTGACACTCCCAGGCAAACAACAGACTCTCCCAGGCACACCGCTGACACTCCCAGGCACACCTCTGACACCCCTGGCACATCTCTGACACTCCAGGCACACCCCAGACACACCCTGGTACACCTCTGACACTCCCAGGCACACTTTCACCCCTGGTTCTCCCCTGACACTAGCACACCCCAGACAGTCCCAGGCACACCTCAAGACACTCCCAGGCACACCTCTGACACCCCAGGCACACCAGACACCCTAGCACACCCCACACTCCCAGGCACACCTCCCACACTCCAGGTACACTGCTGACGCTGCCAGGTACACCCCTGTCACCCATGTACACCTCCGACACTCCCAGGCACACCTCTGACACTCCCAGGCATCCACTGACACTCCTGCACACCTGACAGTCCCAGGCACACCTGACACTCCCAGGCACACCCTGACACCCCTGGTACTCTCTGACACTCCCAGGCACACCTCTGACACTCCCCAGGCACACCCCAGACACCCCAGGTACACCTCCGACACTCCCCTGGCACACCTCTGACACTCCCAGGTACACGTCCGACACTCCCAGATACACCTCTGACACCCCCAGTACAGCTCTGACACTCCCAGGCACACCTCTGGCACTCCCAGGTACTCCACTGACACTCCCTGGTACACCCCTGACAGTCCCTACAACCCGACACTCCCAGGCACACCCCTGACACCCCAGGCACACGTCCAACACTCCCAGATACACCTCTGGCACCCCAGGCACATTCCCCACACCCAGGCACACCTGTGACACTCCCCAGGCACACCTGTGACACTCCCAGGCACACCTCAGATACACCCAGGTAAACCCCTGAGACTTCCAGGCACACCTCATGACACTCCCAGGTACCCTCTGTCACTCCCTGATACACCCTCAACACCAAGGCACACAGTCCCAGGCACACTGCTGACACTGCCAGTCACAACTGCCAGGCACACCCCAGACACTGCCAGGCACCACCAGACACTCACATGCACACCCTCAGACACTCCAAGGCACCTCCTACTCCCCAGGCACCTCTGACACCCAGGCACACCTCTGACACTCCCAGGCACACCTGAGACACTCCAGTACACCTCTGACACTCCCAAGCACACCTCTGACACTCCCAGGCACACCTGACACTCCCCAGGCACACCTCCGACACTCCCAGGCACACTTCTACACTCCCAGGTACACCTCCGACACCCCCAGGCACACCTCTCTGACACTGCCAGGCACACCTCTGACACCCCAGGTACTCCACTGACATTCCCAGGCACACCCCAGACACCCAGGCACACTTCCCACACCCCAGGCACACCTCTGACACCCCAGGCACCTCTGTCACTCCCTGATACACGTCTAACACCCCAGGCACCGCTGACACTCCCAGGCACACTGCTGACACCGCCAGCACACACCCCAGACACCGCAGGCACACCCCAGACACTCCCAGGCACACCTCACACCCGGTGCACTCTCTGACACCCCAGGTACACCACTGACACTGCCAGGCACTCTGACACCCATGCACACCTGACACTCCTGGTGCACACCCCCTGACACTCCCAGGCACTCCACTGACACTCCCCAGGTACACACCAGACACCCAGGCACATCCCAGACACCCATGCACACTTCCACACTCAAGCACACTGACTCAGGCACTGCTGATACCCCAGGCACACCGCTGACACTGCCAGGCACACTCAGACACCGCCAGGCACACCCCAGACACTGCCAGTACACCCAGACACCCCAGGCACACTAGACACTCCAAGGCACCTCTGACACTTCCAAGTGCACATCTGACACCCCAGGCACACCACACTCCCAAACCACAGACACTCCCAGGTACACCGCTGACACTCCCAGGCACACCTCTGATACCCCTGACATCTCTGACACTCCAGGCACACCCCAGACACACCCTGGCACACCTCTGACACCCCAGGCACTCCCTCACCCCTGGTTCCTCCCCTGACACCCTAGGCACACCTCAGACAGTCCCAGGTACACCAGACACCCCCAGGCACACCTCTGACACCTCAGGTACACCAGACACCCTCAGGTACACCTCAAACTCCCAGGTACACTGCTGACGCTGCCAGGTGCTCACTTGTCATGTACACCTCCGACACCTCCCAGGCACACCTCTGACACCCCAGGCACTCCACTGACACCCCTGGTACACCCTGACAGTCCCAGGTACACCCGACACCCCAGGTGCACCTCTGACACTCCCCTGGCACTTCTGACACCCCAGGACACCTCTGACACTCCCAGGTTCACCTTTGACTCCCTGATTCTCCCTGACACTCCAGGCATACCTCAGACACTCAGTACACCCTGACACCCCAGGCACACATCTGACACCAGGCACACCTCAGACACCCCAGGCACACCTCCCCACACCCCAGGCACAACTCCCCACACTCTGTGGCACTCCCCTGACACTCTGCACTCTCCTGACATCCCAGGCACACCTCAGACACCCCCAGGCACACCTCAGACACCCCAGGCACACCTTAGACACTCCCAGGCACACCTCTGACACTCCCGGGCACACCGCTGACACTGCCAGGTACACCTCTGTCACTCCATGCACACCTCCGACACCCCAGGCACACCTCTGGCACTCCCAGGTACTCCACTGACACCCTGGTACACCCCTGACAGTCCCAGGCACAACTCCGACACTCCCAGGCCACTCTGACACTCCCAGATACACGTCCAACACTCCCAGACACACCCCTGGCACTCCGGCACATTCCTGACACCCCAGGCACACCTGTGACACTCCCAGGCTCACCCCTGTGACACTCCAATGCACACCCTGTATACACCCAGGTAAATCCCCTGAGACTCCCCAGGCACACCATGACACCCAGGCACCTTTCATACCCCTGATCAATTCCTCTAACACTCCCCAGTGCACCGCCGACAGTCCCAGGCACACTGCTGAAACTGCCACACCTCAGACACTGCCAGGACACACCTCAGACACTCCAGGCACCACTCCAGACACTCACAGGCACACCTCAGACACTCCAAGTGCACTCTATGACACCTCCCAAGTGCACCTCTGACACTCCCAGGCACACCTCTGACACCCCAGGTACACTTGAGACACTCCCAGGCACACCTCTGACACCCCAAGCACACCTCCTGACACCCCAGGCACACCTCTGACACTCCCAGGCACACTCGACACCCCAGGCACACTTCTTACCCCAGGTACACCTCCGACACTTCAGGCACACCACTGACATTGCCAGGCACACCCCTGACACTCCCAGGTACTCCACTGACATTCCCTGGCACACCCCGACACCCAGGCACACCTCTGACATTCCCAGGCACACCCCAGACACCCCAGGTACACTCTCACACCCCAGGTACACCACACTCCCAGGTACCTCTGTCACTCCCATGTACACGTCTGACACCAGGCACCTGACATCCAGGTACACCCCAGACACTCCCAGGTACACTGTCACTCCAAGGTGCACCTCTGACACTCCCCAGGTACACCCTGACACTCCCAGGTACACCTCTGATACCCATGCACACCTCCGACAATTCTGGTACACCCCCTGACACCTTAGGTACCCACTACACCCTAGGCACACCCCAGACAACCCCAGGTACATCCCAGACACTCCCCATGTACACCTCTCACACTCGCAAGCACACCTCCCCACACCCCAGGCACCACACCCCAGGCACACCGCCGCTGACACTGCCAGGCACACTTCAGACACTGCCAGGCACACCCTCAGGACACTGCCAGGCACACCTCCAGACACTCTCTGTGCACCCCAGACACCTCCAGTGCATCTCTGACACCTCCGTGCACCCTCTGACACCCAAGGCACACCTCTGACACTCCCCAGGCAAACAACAGACACTCCCAGGCACACCGCTGACACTCCCCAGGCACACCCCTGACACCCCTGGCACACCTCTGACACTCCCAGGCACACCTCTCAGACACACCCCTGGCACACCTCTGACACTCCCCAGGTACACCTCTGTCACTCCCCTGGTTCACCCCTGACACCCCAGGTACACCCCTGACACTCCCAGGTACACCTGCATTCACTTGCACACCCCCACACCCCAGGCACACCTCAGACACCAGCACCTCACACCCCAGGCACCTCCTACACCCCAGGCACACCCTCTGACACCCCAGGTACCCACTGACACTCCCCAGCACCCCTGACAGTCCCAGGCACACCCGACACTCCCAGGCACACCCTGACACTCCCCTGGCAATTCTCTGACACTCCCAGGCACACCCCGACACTCCCCAGGCACCTCTTTCACCCCTGATCTCCCCTGACACTCCATGGCACACCCCAGACACCCAGGCACACCCCTGACACCCCCAGGCACACCTCTGACACCCCAGCACACCCCTGCACACCCCAGGCACACCTCTCACACTTGGCACACCGCTGACACTGCGTACCACCTCTGACACTCCATATACACCTCGACACCCCAGGCACACCTCTGACACTCCCAGGCACCCCTGGACACTCCCTGGTACACCTCGGACACTCCCCAGGCACACCTCCGACACCCCAGGTACACTTCTGACACTCCCCAGGCACACCCGACACTCCCAGGCACACCTTCACTGCCAGGTACACCTCTGACACTCCCAGGTACCCACCGACATTCCCAGGCACACCCCAGACACCCCAGGCACACTTCACACCGTGTACACCTCTGACACTCCTAGGCACTGTCATCACCCTGATACACGTCTAACACTCCCAGGCACACCGCTGACACTCCCAGGCACACCGCTGACACCGCCAGGCACACCCCAGACACTGCCAGGCACACCCCAGACACCCCAGGCACACCCCAGACACCCCAGGTGCACCTCTGACACCCCAGGCACACCACTGACACTGCCAGGCACACCTCTGACACCCATGTACTCCTCCGACACTCCCTGGTACACCTCTGACACTCCCAGGTACCCACTGACACTCCCAGGCACACCCCAGACACTCCCAGGCACATCCCAGACACTCCCCATGCACACCTCACACTGCAAGCACACCTCGACACTCCCAGGTGCACCGCTGACACCCCAGGCACACCGCTGACACTCCAGGCACACCAGACACCGCCAGGCACACCTCAGACACTGCCAGGCACACCTCAGACACCCCAGGCACACCTCAGACACCCAAGGTGCACCTCTGACACTCCAAGTGCACCTCTGACACCCCAGGCACACCTCTGACACTCCCAGGTAAAACCACAGACACTCCCCAAGGTACACTGCTGACACTCAGTACACCTCTGACACTCCTGGCACATCTCTGACACCCCAGGTACACCCTCAGACACACCCCTGGTACACCTCTGACACTCCCAGGTACACCCTTCACTCCCCTGGTTCTCCCTGACACTCCCAGGCACACCCTCAGACAGTCCCAGGCACACCCCAGACACTCCCAGGTACACCCTCTGACACCCCAGGCACACCCAGACACCCTAGGCACACCTCTCACACTCCCAGGTACACCTCCCACACTCCCAGGCACACTGCTGACGCTGCCAGGCACACCCATGTACACCTCCGACACCCCAGGCACACCTCTGACACTCCCAGGTATTCCACTGACACTCCCTGGTACACTCCCTGACAGTCCCAGGTACACTCTGACACCCCAGGCACACCTCTGACACTCCCTGGTACTTCTCTGACACCCCAGGCACACCCCTGACACCCCAGGTTCACCTCTTCACCCCTGATTCTCCCCTGACACTCCAGGCACACCCCAGACACCCCAGGCACACCTCAGACACCCCAGGCACACATCTGACACTCCAGGCACACCTCAGACACCCCAGGCACACCCCCACACCCCAGGCACAACTCTCACACTCCCAGGCACCCTGGACACTCCCCTGGCACTTCTGACACCCCAGGCACACCTCAGACACTCCCCAGGCACACCTCAGACACCCCAGGCACACCTTAGACACCCCAGGCACACCTCTGACACTCCCAGGCACACCGCTGACACTGCCAGGCACACCTCTGTCACCCATGTACACCTCCGACACTCCCCAGGTACACCTCTGGCACCCCAGGTACCCACTGACACTCCCTGGCACACCCCTGACAGTCCCAGGTACAACCTGACACCCCAGGTACACTTCTGACACCCCAGACACGTCCAACACTCCCAGATACACCTCTGGCACTCCAAGTACATCTCTGACACTCCCAGGCACACCTGGACACTCCCAGGTTCACCTGTGACACTCCCAGGCACACCTCAGACACCCAGGTAAACCCTCTGAGACTCCCAGGTACACCTATGACACTCCTAGGTACTCCTCTGTCACCCCTGATACACCTCAACAATTCCCCAGGTGCCCTTGACAGTCCCAGGCACACCGCTGAAACTGCCAGTTACACCTCAGACACTGCCAGGTACACCCCAGACACTGCCAGGTACCCACCAGACACCACAGGCACACCTCAGACACTCCAAGGTGCACCTCTGACACTCCCAGTGCACCCCTGACACCCCAGGCACACCTCTGACACCCCAGGCACACTGAGACACCCCAGGCACACCTCTGACACCAGGCACACCTCTGACACCCCAGGCACACCTCCGACACTCCCAGGCACACCTCCGACACTCCCAGGCACACTCTACACCCCCAGGCACACCTCCGACACCCCAGGCACACCTCTGACATTGCCAGGCACACCTCTGACACTCCCTGCACGACATTCCCCTGCACACCCCTGACACCCAGGCACACCTCTGACATTCCCAGGCACACCCCAGACACCCGAGGCACACTTCCCCACACTCTGGTGCCACCTCTGACACCCCAGGTACTCCTCTGTCACTCCCCTGATACACGCTCCAACACTCCCAGGCACACTGCTGACACCCAGGCACACGCTGACACCGCAGGCACACCCCAGACACTGCCAGGTACACCTCAGACACTCCAGGTACACTGCACTCCAAGGTACACCTCTGACACCCAGGCACACCACTGACACTGCCAGGCACACCTCTGACACTCCATGTACACCTCCGACACTCCCCGGCAACACCCCTGACACCTGGTGCACTACTGACACTCCCCAGGTACACCCCAGACACCCCAGGTACATCCCAGACACTCCCCATGCACACTCCCTCACACTGCAAGCACACCTCCTGACACTCCAGGTGCACCGCTGACACTCCCAGGCACACCGCTGACACTGCCAGGCACACCTCAGACACTGCCAGGCACACCTCAGACACTGCCAGGTACACCCTCGACACCTGGCACCCTCAGACACCCAAGGCACCTCTGACACTCCCAGGCACACCTCTGGACACTTGCAAACAACAGACACTCCCAGGCACACCGCTGACACCCCAGGCACACTCTGACACTCCCTGGTCCATCTCACACTCCCCAGGCACACCTCAGACACACCCAGGCACACCTCTGACACTGCACACCCTTTCACACCCTGGCTCTCCCTGACACCCCAGGCACACCCCAGACACTCCCAGGCACACCTCAGACACTCCCCAGGCACACCTCTGACACTCCCCAGGCACACCCTCAGACACCCTAGTACACCTCTCACACTCCCCAGGCACACCTCTGACACCCCAGGCACACCGCTGACACTGCCAGGCACACCTCTGACACTCCAGGCACACCTCCGACACCCTGCAGGTACACCTCTGACACTCCCAGGCACTCCTCTGACACCCCTGGGCACACCTCTGACACTCCCAGGCACACCCGACACCCCAGGCACACCCCACACCTCTGGCACTTCTGACACTCCAGGACACACCTCTGACACCCCAGGTACTCTTCAATTTCTGATTCCCCTGACACTTCCAGGCACACCTCTGTCACCCATGTACACCTCCGACACTCGGCACACCTCTGGCACTCCTAGGTACTCCACTGACACTCCCTGGTACACCCCTGACAGTCCCAGGTACAACCCGACACTCCCAGGTACACCTCTGACACTCCCAGGTACACGTCCAACACTCCCAGATACACTTCAATCCCAGGTACATCTCTGACACTCCCAGGCACACCCAGACACTCCCAGGCACACCTGTGACACTCCAGGCACACCTCAGATACACCCAGGTAAACCTCTGAGACTCCAGGCACACCTATGACACTCTAGGTACCTCTGTCACCCCTGATACACTTAACACTCCAAGTGCACCGCTGACAGTCCCAGGCACACCACTGACACTGCCAGTCACACCCCAGACACTGCCAGGCACACCAGACACTGCCAGGCACCACCAGACACCACAGGCACACCTCAGACACCCAAGCACCTCTGACACCCCAAGTGCACCTCTGACACCCCAGGCACACATCTGACACCCCAGGCACACTTGAGACACTCCCAGGTACACCTCTGATACTCTGCCACACCTGGCCACCCCAGGCACACCTCCGACACTCCCTGCACACTCTACACTCCCCAGGCACACCTCCGACACTCCCAGGCACACCTCTGACACTGCCAGGTACACCTCTGACACTCCCAGGTACTCCACTGACATTCCCAGGCACACCCCAGACACCCCAGGCACACTTCTCACACTCCCAGGCACACCTCTGACACCCCAGGTACTCCTCTGTCACTCCCCTGATACACGTCTAACACTCCCGTACACCGCTGACACTCCCAGGCACACCGCTGACACCGCCAGGTACACCCTCAGACACTGCCAGGCACAACCCAGACACTCCCAGGCACATCTCACCCATGCACCTCTGACACCCCAGGTCCACCACTGACACTGCCAGGCACACCTCTGACACCCATGTACAACCTGACACTCCCTGGTACACCCCTGACACCCCAGGCATCCACTGACACTCCCAGGCACACCCCAGACACCCCAGGCACATCCCAGACACCCCATGTACACTCCTCACACCTGCAAGTACACCTCCGACACCCCAGGTGCACCGCTGATACCCCAGGCACACCGCTGACACTGCCAGGCACACCTCAGACACCGCCAGGCACACTCACACTGCCAGGTACACCTCAGACACTGCCAGGCACACCAGACACCCAAGGTGCACCTCTGACACTTCCAAGTGCACTCTGACACCCCAGGCACACCTCTGACACTCCCAGGTAAACCACAGACACCCCAGGCACACTGCTGACACTCAGGCACACCTCTGATACTCCCTGTACATCTCTGACACTCCCAGGCACACCTCAGACACACCCTGGTACACCTCTGACACTCCCAGGTACACCCTTTCACTCCTGGTTCTCCCTGACACTCCTGGTGCACACCCTCTGACAGTCCCTGGCACACCTCAGACACTCCCAGGCACACCTCTGACACCCCAGGCACACCCCAGACACCCCAGGCACACCTCCCCACACCCCAGGCACACCTCTCACACTCCCAGGCACACCTGCTGACGGCCACTGGTGCACACCTGCTCCATGTACACCTCCGGACACCCCCAGGCACACCTCTGACACCCCAGGTACTCCACTGACACTCCCTGGTACACCCCTGACAGTCCCAGGCACACCTCCGACACTCCCAGGTACACCTCTGACACCTCCCTGGTACTTCTCTGACACTCCCAGGCACCTCTGACACCCCAGGTTCACTTTCACCTCTGATTCTCCCCACACTCCAGGCACACCTCAGACACCCCAGGCACACATCTGACACTCCCCAGGCACACCAGACACCCCAGGCACACCTGTCACACTCCCCAGGCACAACTCTCACACTCCCAGGCACTGTGACACCCCTGGCAATTCTCTGACACCCCAGGCACACCTCAGACACCCTGCACACTCCAGACACTCCCCAGGCACACCTTAGACTTCCAGGCACACCTCTGACACTCCCAGGCACACACACTGCCAGGTACACCTCTGTCACTCCATGTACACCTCCGACACCCCCAGGCACAACTCTGCACTCCCGGGCACCCACTGACACTCCCTGGTACACCCCTGACAGTCCCAGGCACAACTCCTGACACTCCCAGGCACCTCTGACACCCACGCACACGTCCAACACTCCCAGATACACTCCAGGCACATCTCTGACTTCCCAGGCACACCCATGACACTCACAGGTACACTTGAGACATCCCAGGCACACCGATGAGACATCGCCAGGCACACCTCAGACACTGCCAGGCACACCCCAGACACTGCCAGGCACACCTCTGACACTCCCAGGCACACATCAGTCACTCCCCAGGCACACATCTGACACCCCAGGCACACCTCTGACACCCCAGGCACACCTGCGACACCCCCAGGCACACCTCCGACCCCAAGGTACACCTCCACACCCCAGGCACACCTCGACACCCCAGCACACCTCCTCACACCCAAGGCACACCTCTCACACCCCAGGTATTCCTCTGACACCCCTGCACCTGACACCCCAGGCACACCTCAGACACACCCTGGTACACCTCTGACATTCCCAGGTACACCTCTACTCCCTGGTTTCCCCTGACACTCCCAGGCACACCCCACACTCCCAGGTACACCCAAGACACCCCAGGCACACCTCTGCCACTCCCAGGCACACCTCAGACACTCCTAGGTGCACCTCTCACACTCCCAGGCACACCTCTCACACTCCCAGGTACACCGCGCTGCCAGGCACACCTCCTGTCACCCATGCACACTCCGACACCCAGGTACCTCCTGACACTCCCAGGTACTCCACTGAACCTCCCTGGTACACCCTGACAGTCCCAGGCACACCTCCGACACTCCCAGGTACACCTCTGACACTCCCTAGTACTTCTCTGACACTCCCAGGTACACCTCTGAGACTCCCAGGTTCCTCTTTCCTCCCTGATTCTCCCTGACACGTCCAGGTATACCTCCAGACACTCCCAGGAACACCTCCAGACACACCCACGTACACCTCCTGACCTCCCAGGTAACCCTCAGACACTCCTAGGCACACCTCTCACACACCCAGGAAAGGAACAGCTCTCACACTCCCAAGGTACTCCTGTGACACCCCCCTGGGTAGCTATCTGACCCCTTCAGGTGCACCTCAGACACTCCCAAGGTACACCTCAGACACTCCCCGGGTACCCGCCACACTCCCAGGCACACCTCTGGCCTCCCCAGGTGCCACCGCTGACACTGCCAGGTGCACCTCTGTCATTCCATGTACACCTCCGACAACAGGTACACTCACCAGCCAGGTACTCCACTGAAAGCACTCCTGGTACACCCCTGACAGTCCCAGGTACAACTCCAGAGCACTCCCAGGTGCCTCCCAGCCTCCAGGTACACGTCCAGCACTCCCAGATACATCCTCACTGGCACTCCCAGTGCATCTCTGACACTCCCAGGTACACCTGTGAGCCTCCCAGGTACACCTGTGACACTCCCAAGGTACACCTCAGATACACCCAAGGTAAACCTCTGGCCTCCCAGGTAGCCACCTATGCCTCTGGGTGGCTCACTCTGTCCTCCTGATGCACACTCCTAGCACTCCCAGGTGCACCGCTGACAGGTCCCAGGTGCCGCTGAGGCGCGCCGCAGTTACACCTCAGACACTGCCAGGTACACCTCAGACACTGCACCAGGTTGCCTCAGACACTTTCCACAGGTACACCTCAGACACTCCAAGGCGCACCTCTGACCTCCCAAGTGCACCTCTGACACTCCCAGGCACACCTCTGACCTCCCCAGGTACACCTGGAGACACTCCCAGGTACCTCTGGCCTCCCAAGTACACCTCCATTCCTCCGACACTCCCAGGTACCTCCGACACTCCCAGGTAGGCTTCTTACCTCCCCAGGTACACTCGACGCCAGGTACACCTTTGACTGCCAGAGTACACCTCTGACACTCCCAGGTACACCTCTGTCACTCCGGGTACACACCTCTGACCTCCCAGATTGCTCCACTGACATTCCCTGGTACCCTGGCCTCCCAGGGTACACCTCCCAGACATTCCAGGTACACCCCAACACTCCCAGGTGCACCCTCTCACACACTCCCAGGTACACCTCTGGCAGCACTCCTGGGTACTCCTCTGTTTACTCCCTGATGCGTCCCTAACCTCCCAGGTACACCGCTGACACTCCCAGGTACACCGCTGACACCGCCAAGGTACACCTCAGAACACTGCCAGATGCACCTCAGACACTGCCAGGTGCACCTCAGACACTCCCAGGTACACCTCAGTCACTCCAAGGTGCACCTCTGACGCCTCCCAGGGGCGCACCACTGGCACTGCCAGGTACACCTCCTGACCTCCATGTACACCTCGACCTCCCTGGTACACCTGACCTCCCCAGGTACTCCACTGGCCTCCACAGTACACCCAAGACACTCCCAAGTACACATCAAGACCTCCCATGTGCACTTCTCACACTCATAGAGTGCACCTCCAGGCACTCCCAGGTGCACCTCTGGCCTCCCAGGTTGCACCTCCTCCCAGGGCCACACCTCTGAGCACTCCCAGGGCCCACCTCTGAAACTCCCAGGTGCACTCAGACACTTGCCAGGTGCCTCTCCAGACACTCTCAGGTACACCTCAGACACTCCAGGTGCACCTCCTGGCCTCAAGTGCACCTCCTGACCTCCCAGGCACACCTCTGACACTGCAGGTACACCTCAGACACTCCCAGGTACACCGCTGACACTCCCAGGTGCACCTCCTGAGCACTCCAAGTGCCTCCTGACACTCCCAAATTACACCTCCGACACTCCCAGGTACACCTCTGACACTCCTGGGTGCTCCACTGGCACTCCCTGGTACACCTCTGAGGTCTAGGTGCACCTCAGACCTCCCAGATTGCTTGACCCTCCACAGGTACACCTCATTCTCCCAAGGTGCACCCTCTGACCCCTTCAGGGCACACCTCCTGACCTCCCAGGTAGGCCTCAGACACTCCCAGATTGCACCGCTGACACTCCCAAGGTACACCTCCTGACACTGCCAAGTGCACCTCTGGCCTCCAGGCACACCTCCTGACCTCAGGTACACGTCAGACCTCCCAGGTGCACCGCTGAGCCTCCTGATGCGACCTCGGCCTCACAGGTGCACCTCCGACCTCCCAGATTGCACCTCCAGCACTCCCAAGATTGCCTTCTCACACTCCAGGCACCTCCGACACTCCCAGGTATAACTCCGACACTCCCAGATGAGCCTCCTGACACTCCTAGGCACCTCAGGCTGCCTGGTACATCTCTGCAGCACTCCCAGGTACACCTCAGACCTCCCTGGTACACCTCCTGGCCTCCCAGGTTCACCTTTCACTCCTAGATTCTCCCCTGACACTTCCAGGTACACCAGACACTCCCAGATTTTATTTTTCACTCCTGGTTCTCCCTGACACTCCCAGGTACACCTCAGACACTGCCAGGTTCACCTCAGACACTGCCAGGTACACCTCCAGACACTCCCAGGTACACCTCAGACACTCCAAGGTGCACCTCCTGACACTTCCAAGTGCACCTCTGGCACTCCCAGGCACCTCTGAGCACTCCCAGGTAAACCTCAGACACTCCCAGGTACACCGCTGACAATCCCAGGTGCACCTCCTGGCCTCCCAAGTACACCTCTGACACTCCCAGATTGCACCTCCGACACTCCCAGGTACACCTCCAGGCACTCCCAGGAACACTTCTCCACCTCCCAGGTACACCTCCGACACTCCCAGGTGCAACTCCGACACTCCCAGGTAAACCTCCGATACTCCTAGTTACACCTCTGAGCCTCCCCAAGTACACCTCTGAGCAGTCCTGGAGTATTCCTCCTGAGCCTCCTGGGTACATCTCCTGACACTCCAGGTGCACCTCAGACACACCCTGGTACACCTCTGACCTCCCAGGTGCACCTCTTTCACTCCCTGGTTCTCCGTGACACTCCCAGGTACACTTCAGACACTCAGGTACACCTCAAAGACACTCCCAGGTACACACCTCTGGCCTCCCAGGTGCCTCCAGACGCTCGCCAGAGTGCACACCTCTCACACTCCCCAGGTACACCTCACACTCCAAGGTGCACCGCTGACGCTGCCAGGTACACCTCTGTCACTCCATGTACACCTCCGACTCCCAGGTGCACCTCTGACCTCCCCAGGTGCTCACTGACACTCCCTGGTACACCTGACAGTCAGGTACATCCGACACTCCCAGGTACAC
Organism: Homarus americanus; assembly: GCF_018991925.1. Taxonomy (NCBI): domain Eukaryota; kingdom Metazoa; phylum Arthropoda; class Malacostraca; order Decapoda; family Nephropidae; genus Homarus; species Homarus americanus. Next base: position 29,335 of record NW_024746787.1, read on the forward strand.
CTCACGGCCTCCTGGGCATCTCCTGACACTCCCAGGTACACCTCCTGACCTCCCAGGTTCGCCTCTTTCCTCCTGATTCTCCCCTGACACTTCCAGGTATACCTCCAGACACTCCAGGTGCACCTCAGACACTCCCAGGTACACCTCTGACACTCCCAGGTACCTCAGACTCTCCTAGTGCACCTCTCACACACCCAGGTACAACTCTCACACTCCCAAGGTACTCCTGTGACACTCCCTAATTGCTTCTCTGACACTCCCAGGTACACCTCAGACCTCCCCAGGTGCACCTCAGACACTCCCAGGTGCACACCTCTGACACTCCCAGGTACACCTCCAGACACTCCTAGGTACACCTCCTCACACACCCAGGCACAACTCTCACACTCCCAGGTACTCCTGGCCTCCCTGGTGCTTCTCTGACACTCCCAGGTACACCTCCAGACCTCCCAGGTACACCTCAGACACTCCCAGGTGCACATAGACACTCCCCGGGCACACCTCTGACACTCCCAGGTCACACCGCTGACACTGCCAGGTACACACTCCTGTCACTCCATGTGCACCTCCGACACTCCCAGATTACACCCTCTGTAGCGCCAATGCTCCGCTGACACTCCCTGGTACACCCCTGACAGTCCAGGTACAGCTCCGACACTCCCAGGTACACCTCTGGCACTCCCAGTGCACACGTCCCTCCCAGATGCATCTCTAGCACTCCCAGGTGCATCCCTCTGAGCCTCCCAGGTACACCTGTGACACTCCCAGGTACACCTGTGAGGCCTCCCCAGGTACACCTCCAGATGCACCCAGGTAGGTAAACCTCTGACCTCCCAGGCCACACCTGACAGGCATCCAGTACTCCTCTGTCATCCCTGATACACCTCCTAACACTCCCAGGTGCACCGCCGACAGTCCCAGGTACACCGCTGACACTGCCAGTTACATCTCAGGACACTGCCAGGTACACCTCCAGACACTGCCAGGTACACCTCAGACACTCACAGGTACACCTCCAGACACTCCCAAGGTGCACCTCTGACCTCCAAGTGCACCTCCTGACACTCCCAGGCACACCTCTGAGCACTCCCAGGTACACCTCCGACCTCCCAGGTACACCTACCTCCCAGGTACACCTCCGACACTCCCAGTGCACATCCTGACACTGCCAGGTACACCTCTGACCTCCCAGGTACACCTCTGTCACTCCCAGGTACACCTCTGAAACCAGGGCACTCCACTGACATTCCCTGGTACACCTGACCTCCCAAGTACACCTCGACATTCCCAGGTACACCCAGACACTCCCAGGTACACCTCTCACACTCCCAGGTACACCTCTGACCTCCTAGGTTCCTCCACTCCCTGATACACGTCTAACACTCCCAGGTACACCGCTGACCTCCCCAGGTACACCACTGACACCGCCTTTACACCTCAGACCACTGCCAGGTGCACCTCCAGACACTGCAGGTACACCTCAGACACTCCAGGTACACCTCAGTCACTCAGGTGCACCTCTGACACCAGGTACACCACTGACACTGCCAGGTACACCTGACACTCCATGTACACCTCCGACACTCCCTGGTACCCCTGACACTCCCAGGTACTCCACTGACACTCCCAGGACACAAGACACTCCCAAGTACATCAGACACTCCATGTACACTTCTCACACTCGCAAGTACACCTCCGACACTCCAGGTACACCTCTGACACTCCAGGTACACCTCTGACACTCCCAGGTACGCTTCTGACACTCCCAGGTACACCTCTGAAACTCAGGTACATCTCAGACACTGCCAGGTACACCTCAGACACTCTCAGGTACCAGACCTCAGGTGCACCTCCTGCACTCAGAGTGCACCTCTGACACTCCCAGGCACACCTCTGACACTCCCAGGTACACCTCAGACACTCCCAGGTACACCGCTGACACTCCCAGGTACACTCTGACACTCCAAGTACACCTCGACACTCCCAGGTACACCTCCGACACTCCCAGGTACACCTCTGACACTCCTGGTGCTCCACTGACCTCCCTGGTACACCTCTGAAAGTCCCAGGTACACCTCGGACACTCCAGGTACACCGCTGACCCTCCCAGGTACACCTCGACTCTCCCAAGTGCACCTCTGACACTCCCAGGCACACCTCTGACACTCCAGGTACACTTGAACCTCCCAGGTACACCGCTGACACTCCAGGTACCTCTGACTGCCAAGTGCACCTCTGACACTCCCAGGCACCTCGACACTCCCAGTTGCATCAGACACTCCCAGGTACACCGCTGACACTCCAGGTACACCTCTGACACTCAAATGAACCTCTGACACTCCAGGTACACCTCCGACACTCCCAGGTACACCTCCGACACTCCAGGTACCTTCTCACACTCCAGGTATAACTCCGACACTCCCAGGTAAACCTCCGATACTCCTAGGTACACCTCTGACACTCCCAGGTACACCTCCGACCTCCTAGGTATTCCTCTGATACTGCCTGGTACATCTCTGACACTCCAGGTCACACCTCAGACACTCCTGGTACACCTCTGACCTCCCAGGTTCACCTCTTTCCTCCCTGATTCTCCCCTGACACTTCCAGGTACACCTCAGACACTCCCAGGTACCTCTTTCCTCCCTGGTTCTCCCCTGACCTCCCAGGTACACCTAAGACACTGCCAGGTTCACCTCCAGACACTGCCAGGTACACCTCAGACACTCCAGGTACACCTCAGACACTCAAGGTGCACCTCTGACACTTCCAAGTGCACCTCCTGACACTCCCAGGCACACCTCTGACACTCCCAGGTAAACCTCAGACACTCCAGGTACACGCTGACAATCCCAGGTACACCTCCTGACCCTCCCAAGTACACCTCTGACCTCCCAGGTACACCTCCGACACTCCCAGGTACACCTCCGACACTCCAGGTACACTTCTCACACTCCCAGGTACACCTCCGACACTCCCAGGTACAACTCCGACACTCCCAGTTAACCTCCGATATTCTAGTTACCTCTGACACTCCCAGGTACACCTCTGACACTCCTAGGTATTCCTCTGACCTCCCTGGTACATCTCTGACACTCCCAGGTACACCTCAGGCACCCTGGTACACCTCTGACACTCCCAGGTACCTCTTTCACTCCCTGGTTCTCCCCTGACACTCCCAGGTACACTTCAGACACTCCCAGGTACACCTCAGACACTCCCATTTACACACTCCAGGTACACCTCAGACACTCCTAGGTACACCTCTCACACACTCCAGGTACACCTCTCACACTCCCAGGTACCGCTGACGCTGCCAGGTACACCTCTGTCACTCCATGTACACCTCCGTCCCCCAGGTACACCTCAGCCTCCCAGGTACTCACTGACCTCCCTGGTACACCCCTGACAGTCCCAGGTACACCTCCGACACTCCAGGTACACCTCGACAATCCCTGGTACTTCTCCTGACACTCCCAGGTACACCTCCCCAACCTCCCAGGTTCACCTCTTTCACTCCCTGATTCTCCCCTGACACTTCCAGGCATACCTCAGACACTCCCAGGTGCACCTCCAGACACTCCCAGGTACACCTCTGACCCCAGGTACACCTCAGACCTCTAGGTACACCTCCTCACACTCCAGGTACAACTCTCACACTCCCAGGTACTCCTGTGACCTCCTGGTACTCTCTGACCTCCCAGGAACCTCAGACACTCCCAGGTACACCTCAGACCTCCAGGTACCTGAGACTCCCAGGCACACCTCTGACACTCCAGGTACACCGCTGACACTGCCAGGTACACCTCTGTCACTCCATGTACACCTCCGACACTCCCAGGTACACCTCTGGCACTCCCAGGTACTCCACTGACACTCCTGGTACACCCCTGACAGTCCCAGGTACAACTCCACTCCCAGGTACACCTCTGACACTCCCAGGTACCGTCCAGCCTCCCAGATACACCTCTGGCACTCCCAGGTACATCTCTGACCTCCAGGTACACCTCTGACACTCCCAGGTACACCTCTGACACTCCATGTACACCTCCGACACTCCCAGGTACCTCTGGCACTCCCAGTTGCCTGACACTCCCTGGTACACCCCTGACAGTCCCAGGTACAACTCCGACACTCCAGGTACACCTCAGATACACCCAGGTAAACCTCCTGACACTCCCAGGTACACCTATGACACTCTAGGTACTCCTCTGTCACTCCCAGTACACCTCTAACACTCCCAGGTGCACCGCTGACAGTCCCAGGTACACCGCTGACACTGCCAGTTACACCTCAGACACTGCCAGGTACCTCAGACACTGCCAGGTACACCTCAGACACTCACAGGTACACCACAGACACTCCAGGTGCACCTCTGACATTCCAAGTGCACCTCGACACTCCCAGGCACACCTCTGACCCCAGGTACACCTGAGACACTCCCAGGTACACCTCTGACACTCCCAAGTACACCTCTGACACTCCCAGGTACCTCCGACACTCCAGGTACACCTCCGACACTCAGGTACACTTCTTACACTCCCAGGTACACCTCCGACACTCCCAGGTACACCTCTGACACTGCCAGGTACACCTCTGACACTCCCAGGTACACCTCTGTCCTCCCAGGTACACCTCTGACACTCCCAGGTACTCCACTGACATTCCCTGGTACACCCCTGACATTCCCAGGTACACCTCTGACATTCCCAGGTACACCCCAGACACTCCCAGGTACACTTCTCACACTCCCAGGTACACCTCTGACCTCCTAGGTACTCCTCTTTCACTCCCTGATACACGTCTAACCTCCCAGGTACACGCTGATACTCCCAGGTACACCGCTGACACCGCCAGGTACACCTCAGACACTGCCAGGTACACCTCAGACACTGCCAGGTACACCTCAGACACTCCCAAGGTACACCTCAGTCACTCAAGGTCACCTCTGACCTCACACCACTGACACTGCCAGGTACACCTCTGACACTCCATGTACACCTCCGACACTCCTGGTACAACCTGACCTCCCAGTGCCTCCACAGCCTCCCAGGTACACCAGACACTCCCAGGGACATGCCAGACACTCCATGTACATTTCTCACTCCGCAAGTACACCTCCGACACTCCAGGTACACCTCTGACACTCCCAGGTACACCTCAGACACTCCCTAGGTACACCTCTCACCTCCACCTCCCAGGTACAACTCTCACACACTCCCAGGTACTCCTGCCCAGGCACTCCCTAGTACTTCTCTCTGACACTCCCATGTACACCTCAGACCTCCCAGGTACACCTCAGACACTCCCAGGTACACCTTAGAGACTCCCAGGCACACCTCCCCAGGCACTCCAGGTACACCGCTGACACTGCAGGTACACCTCTGTCACTCCATGTACACCTCCGACACTCCCAGGTACACCTCTGGCACTCCCAGGTGCTCCACTGACCTCCCTGGTACACCCCTGACGGTCCAGGTCACCATCCGACACTCCCAGGTACACCTCTGACACTCCCAGGTACACGTCCAACACTCCCAAGATACACCTCTGGCCTCCCAGGTACATCTCTGACACTCCCAGGTACACACCTGGGGACACTCAAGTACACCTGTGACACTCCCAGGTACACCTCAGATACACCCAGGTAAACCTCTGACACTCCAGGTACACCATGACACTCCTAGGTACTCCTCTGTCACTCCCTGATACACCTCTAACACTCCCAGGTGCACCGCTGACAGTCCAGGTACACCGCTGACACTGCCAGTAACACCTCAGACACTGCCAGGTACACCTCAGACGCTGCCGGACACACCTCAGACACTCACGGGTACACCACAGACACTCAGGTGCACCTCTGACATTTCAAGTGCACCTCTGACACTCCCAGGCACACCTCTGACACTCCAGGTACACCTGGGGACCTCCCAGGTCCACCTCTGACGCTCCCAAATTACACCTCTGACACTCCAGGTACACCTCCGACACTCCCAAATTACACCGACACTCTGGGTACGCTTCTTACACTCCCAGGTACACCTCCGACACTCCCAGGTACACCTCTGACACTGCCAGGTACACCTCTGACACTCCAAAGATTACACACCTCTGTCCTCCAGGTACCTCTGACACTCCAGATTACTCCACTGACATTCCCTGGTACACCCCTGACCTTCCCAGGTACACCTCTGACGTTCCAGGTTCACCTAGACATCAGGTACACACTTCTCACACTCCCAGGTACCTCTGACACTCCTGGGTACTCCTCTGTCACTCCCTGATACACGTCTAACACTCCCAGGTACACCGCTGATACTCCCAGGTACACCGCTGACACCGCCAGGTACACCTCAGACACTGCCAGGTACACGCAGACACTGCCAGGTACACCTCAGACGCCTCCCAAGGTACACCTCAGTCCTTCAAGGTGCACCTCTGACCTCAGGTACACCACTGACACTGCCAGGGTACACCTCCTGACACTCCATGTACACCTCCGACACTCCTGGTACACCCCTGACGCTCCAAGATTACTCCACTGACACTCCAGGTACAGACACTCCAGGGACATGCCAGACACTCCCATGTACGCTTCTCACACTCGCAAATTACACCTCCGACACTCCAGGTACCTCTGAGCACTCCAGGTACACCTCTGACACTCCAGGTACACCTCGACCTCCCAGGTACACCTCTGGAAACTCCCAGGTACACCTCAGACACTGCCAGGTACCTCTGACCTCCTCAGGTACACCTCAGACACTCAAGGTGCACCTCTGACATCAAGTGCACCTCCCCAACTCCAGGCACACCTCCTGGCACTCCCAGATTGCACACCTCAGACACTCCAGGTACACCGCTGAGACTCCCATTTTACCTCGGCCTCCCAAGTACACATCTGACACTCCTAAATTACACCTCCGACACTCCCAGGTACACCTCTGACACTCCTAGTTACTCCACTCCTGGTACACCTCTGAAAGTCAGGTACACCTCAGCAGACACTCCAGGTACACCGCTGACCCTCTAAATTGCACCTCTGACTCTCCCAAATTGCACCTATGACACTCCCAGGCACACCTCGGCACTCCCAAATTACACCTCAGACACTCCCAGGTACACCATGACCTCCCAGGTACACCTCAGACACTGCCAGGTACATCTCAGACACTCCAGGTACCTCAGTCCTCCAAGGTGCACCTCTGACCTCCCAGGTACACCCTGACACTGCCAGATTACACCTCTGACCTCCATGTACACCTCGACCTCCTGGTACACCCTGACACTCCCAGGTGCTCCACTGACACTCCCCAGGTACACCAGACACTCCCAGGGACATGCCAGACACTCCCATGTACATTTCTCACACTCGCAAGTACACCTCCGCCTCCCAGGTACACCTCTGACACTCCCAGGTACACCTCAGACACTCCTAGGTACCTCTCACACTCCCAGGTACAACTCACTCCAGGTACTCCTGTGACCTCCCTGGTACTTCTCCACAGCACTCCCAGGTACACCTCAGACACTCCCAGGTACCCTCAGACACTCCAGGTACACCTTAGGACTCCCAGGCACACCTCTGACACTCCAGGTACACCGCTGACACTGCCAGGTACACCTCTGTCACTCAATAATGCACCTCCGACACTCCCAGATTTACACCTCTGCTCAGGTGCTCCACTGACACTCCCTGGGTACACCCCAGACAGTCCCAGGTACAACTCCGCCACTCCAGGTACACCTCTGACACTCCCAGGTACGTCCAGCACTCCCAGATACACCTCTGGCACTCCCAGGTACATCTCCTGACACTCCAGGTACACCTGGGACACTCCAGGTACACCTGTGACACTCCCAGGTACCTCAGATACACCAGGTAAACCTCTGACACTCCCAGGTACACCTGACGCTCTAGGTGCTCCTCTGTCACTCCCTGATGCACCTCTAACACTCCCAGGTGCACCGCTGACGGTCCCAGGTACACCGCTGACACTGCCAGTTACACCTCCAGACACTGCCAGGTACACCTCAGACACTCCAGGCACCTCTGACCCCAGAGTACACCTCAGACACTCCCAGGTACACCGCTGACACTCCAGGTACACCTCAGACACTGCCAGGTACATCTCAGACACTCCAGGTACACCTCAGTCACCAGTTCTCCTGACACTCAGTGCACCACTGACACTGCCAGGTACACCTCTGACACTCTATGTACACCTCCGACACTCCTGGTACACCCCTGACACTCCAGGTACTCCACTGACCCCAGGTACACCCAGACACTCCAGGGACATGCCAGACTCCCATGTACATTTCTCACACTCGCAAGTACACCTCCGACACTCCCAGGTACACCTCCGACACTCCCAGGTACACCTCGAACCCCTAGGTACACCTCTCACACTCCAGGTACAACTCCACACTCCCAGGTACTCCTGTGACACTCCTGGTACTTCTCTGACCTCCCAGGTACACCTCAGACACTGCCAGGTACACCTCAGACACTCAGGTACACCTCAGTCACTCCAAGGTGCACCTCTGACCCTCCCAGGTACACCGCTGACACTGCCAGGTACACCTCTGACACTCCATGTACACCTCCGACACTCCCAGGTACACCCCTGACACTCCCAGGTACTCCACTGACACTCCCAGGTACACCCCAGACACTCCCAGGGACATGCCAGACACTCCCATGTACACTTCTCACACTCCCAGGTACACCTCCGACACTCCCAGGTACACCTCTGACACTCCCAGGTACACCTCTGACACTCCAGGTACACCTCTGACACTCCCAGGTACACCTCTGAAACTCCCAGGTACCTCAGACACTGCCCGTTACCTCTGACACTCTCAGGTCACACCTCAGACCTCAAGGTGCCTCCCTGAGCACTCAAGTGCACCTCCTGACCTCCCAGGCACACCTCTGACACTCCCAGGTACCTCAGACACTCCCAGGTCACACCGCTGAGACTCCAGGTACACCTCTGACACTCCCAAAGTACATCTGCCTCCTAAGTACACCTCCGACACTCCCAGGTACACCTCTGACACTCTAGTTACTCACTGACACTCCCTGGTACACCTCTGAAGTCCCAGGTACACCTCAGACACTCCAGGCACACCTGACCTCCCAGGTACACCCTGACCTCCCAAGTGCACCTATGACACCCCAGGCACACCTCTGACACTCCCAAGTACACCTCAGACACTCCCAGGCACACCGCTGACACCCCAGGCACACCCCAGACACTGCCAGGTACATCTCAGACACCCCAGGTACACCAGTCACCCAAGGCACCTCTGACACTCCCAGGCACACCACTGACACTGCCAGGTACACCTCACACTCCATGCACACCTCCGACACTCCCTGGTACACCCCTGACACTCCCAGGTACTCCACTGACACTCCCAGGTACACCCCAGACACCCCAGGACATGCCAGACACTCCCATGCACATTTCACACCTGCAAGTACACCTCCGACACTCCCAGGTACACCTCCTGACACCCCAGGTACACCCCTCAGACACCCTAGGGCACACCTCTCACACCCCAGGTACACCCTCACACCCCAGGTACTCCTGTGACACTCCCTGGTACTCTCTGACACCCCAGGCACACCTCAGACACCCCAGGCACACCTCAGACACTCCCAGGCACACCTTAGAGACCCCAGGCACACCTCTGACACCCCAGGTACACCGCTGACACTGCCAGGTACACCCTGTCACTCCATGTACACCTCCGACACTCCCAGGTACACCTCTGGCACTCCCAGGTACCCACTGACACCCCTGTACACCCCTGACAGTCCCAGGTACAACCTGCCACTCCCAGGTACACCTCTGACACCCCAGGCCACGTCCAACACTCCCAGATACACCTCTGGCACTCCCAGGCACATCTCTGACACTCCCAGGCACACCTGGGACACCCCAGGCACACCTCTGACACTCCCAGGTACACCTCAGACACCCAGGTAAAACCTCTGACACCCCAGGCACACCTATGACACTCCTAGGTACCTCTCTGTCACTCCCTGATACACCCTAACACTCCAGGTGCACCGCTGACAGTCCCAGGTACACGCTGACACTGCCAGTTACACCAGACACTGCCAGGTACACCTCAGACACTCCCAGGCACACCTCTGACACTCCCAAGCACACCCCAGACACTCCCAGGTACACCATGACACTGGTGCCACCTCAGACACTGCCAGGTACATCTCAGACACTCCCAGGTACACCTCAGTCACTCCAAGGTGCACCTCTGACACTCCCAGGTACACCACTGACACTGCCAGGTACACCTCTGACACTCTATGTACACCTCCGACACTCCCTGGTACACCCCTGACACTCCCAGGTACTCCACTGACACTCCCAGGTACACCCCAGACACTCCCAACCTCCTGACACTCCTGCACACACCTCAGACACCTAGGTACACCTCTCACACTCCCAGGCACACCTCTCACACCCCAGGCACACTGCTGACGCTGCCACACCCTCTTGGCTCACTCCATACACCTTCCGACACTCCAGGCACACCTCTGACACTCCCAGGTACTCCACTGACACCCTCCCTGGCATGCACCTGACAGTCCCAGGCACACCTGACACTCCCATGCACCTCTGACACTCCCTGGTACTTCTCTGACACCCCCAGGTACACCTCTGACACTCCCAGGTTCACCCTTTCACCCCTGATTCTCCCCCCTGACACTTCCTGTGCATACCCCAGACACTCCCAGGAACACCTCAGACACACTCCATCGCACACCCTGACACTCCCCAGGCACACCCCAGACACTCCTAGGCACACCTCTCACACACCCAGGAACAACCTCACACTCCCAGGCACTCCCAGACACTCCCCTGGTACTTCTCTGACACTCCCAGGTACACCTCAGACACTCCCCAGGCACACCAGACACTCCTGGCACACCTTAGACACTCCCAGGCACACCTCTGACACTGGTGCCACCGCTGACACTGCCAGGTACACCCTCTGTCATTCCATGTACACCTGACACTCCCCAGGCACACCTCTCTGGCACTCTGAGTACTCCACTGACACTCCCTGGCACACCCCCCTGACAGTCCCAGGCACAACTCCGACACTCCCAGGCACACACCTCGACATTCCCCAGGCACACGTCCAACACCCCAGACACATCTCTCAGCACTCCAGGCACATCTCTGACACTCCCCAGGCACACCTGCAGACACCCCCAGGCACACCTGTGACACTCCCAGGCACACCTCAGATACACCCAGGTAAACCTCTGACACTCCCAGGTATACCTATGACAACCCTAGAACCCTGTCACTCCCCTGGATACACCTCTAACACTCCCCAGGTGCACCGCTGACAGTCCCAGGTACACCTCTGGACACTCCTAGGTACTCCTCTGTTACCCCTGATACACGTCTAACACTCCCCAGGCACACCGCTGAGCCACCCCAGGCACACTGCCGACACCGCCAGTACACTCAGACACTGCCAGGTACACCTCAGACACTGCCATAGGCACACCTCAGACACTGCCAGTGCCACCCCTGCACACTCTGTTATTTTCAGACACTCTACAGTGCCTTGACACTCCCCTGGCACCTCTCTGACACCCCAGGCACACCTCTGACACTCCTATAGGCATTGGCTTCCGAGACACTCCGTACAATTCCTGACACTCCCAAGTGCACCCTCTGACACCTTGTGCACACTCTGACACTCCCAGGTACACCTCCGACACTCCCAGGCACATCTCTACACTCCCAGGTACACCTGACACTCCCAGGCACACCTTGACACTGGCACACCTCTGACACTCTCAGGCACACCCCTGTCACCCTTGCACACCTGACACCCCAGGTACTCCACTGACACCCCTGGCACACCCTGACACCTGGTGGCACACCTCCCCACACCCCAGGCACACCTCTGACACTCCCTAGGGGTACCCCTGCTAGCTCCCCTGACACATGCCCGCCACTCCAGGCACACCGCTGACACCCCAGGCACACTGCTGACACCGCCAGGCACACCCCTGCCAGGCCACCTCCCAGACACTGCCAGGCACACCAGACACCCAGGCACACCTCCTCAAATACCCACAGCACCTCTGACACTCCCCAGGTACACCACTGACACTGCCAGGTACACCTCTGGACACTCCATGCACACCTCCTGACACTCCCCTGGCACACCCCTGACACTTGGTGCACCACCGACACACCCCAGGCACACCCCACACACTCCCAAGCACATCCCATGACACTCCCCATGCTGCACACCCCTCACACTGCAAGCACACCTCCCACACCCCAGGCACACCCTGACACTCCCCAGGCACACATCTGACACTCCCAGGTGCCACCCTGACACTCCCCAGGCACACCTCTTGAAACTCCCAGGTACACCTCAGACACTCTCAGGCATAATTTCAGACACTCAGGTACCACCTCAGACACTCCACAGCACCCTGACACCCCATGCACCCTGACACCCCAGGCACACCTCTGACAATTACCAGGTACACCTCAGACAGTTCTGCACACCGGCTGACACCCCAGGCACACCCCACACCCCAAGCACACCTCTGACACTCCCCAAGCACACCCACACTCCCCAGGCACACCCTGACACTCCCAGTACTCCACTGACACCCCTGGCACATTCCTCTCTGAAAGTCCCCTAGGCACAATTCCTCGGACGGTTCCAGGCACACTGCTGACCCTCACAGGTACACACCTCTTGACCTCCCAAGTGCACCTCTGATGGCTCCCAGGCACACCTCTGACACTCCAGGTAAACTCCTCAGACACTCCCAGGCACACTGCCGAGTTAATTCCCAGGTACACCTCTGACACCGCCAAGTGCACCTCTGACACCCCAGGCACACCTCTGACACCCCTGTGCACACACACACCCCAGGCACACCACTGACACTCACAAGCAAACCCTCTCACACCCCAGGCACACCTCCACACTCCAGGCACACCTCCCGACACTCCTGCACACTTCTCACACTCCCCATGTACACCTCCCCACACCCCAGGCATAACTCCGACACTCCCAGGTAAACCCCTCCGATACCCCTAGGCACACACCCTCTGACACCTCTTGCAGTACACCTCTGACACACTCCTAGGTATTCCCTGACACTGCCCACATCTCTGACACCCCAGGCACACCAGACACCCCACACCTCTGACACTCCCAGGTTCACCCCTTTCACCCCTGATTCTCCCCTGACACTTCCAGGTACATCTTTCAAATTCCTGGTTCTCCCCCCTGACACTCCCCAGGCACACTCTCAGACACAGGTTCACCCCAGACACTGCCACAGCACCCCAGACACTCCCCAGGTGCACACCTCAGACACCCAAGGCACCATACCCCAAGTGCACCTCCACACTCCAGGCACACCTCTGACACTCCCAGGTAAACCTCAGACACTCCAGGCACACTGCTGACAATCCCAGGTACACCCTGACACTCCCAAGTACACCTCTGACACTCCCAGGTGCACCTGGACACCCCAGGTACACCTCCGACACCTCCCCAGGAACACTTTCACTCCCCAGGTACACCTCCGACACTCCCAGGCACAACCCGACACTCCCAGTTAAAACCTCCGATACTCCTAGTTACACCCCAAACCCCAGGCACACTCTGACAGTCCTAGTATTCTCTGACACTCCCTGGTACATCTCTGACACTCCCAGGTACACCCCAGACACACCCCTGGTGCACACCTCCTTGACACTCCCAGGTACCACCTTTCACTCCCTGGTTCTCCTGTGACACCCCTGCAGGCACACCCCAGACACTCCTGCACACCTGGGGCACCCAGGCACACCTCTGGACACCCAGGCACACACCCTCAGACACCCTAGGCAGACCTCACACTCCTGCCACACCTCCTCACACTCCCCAGGCACATCGCTGGAGCCACAGGCACACCTCTGTCACTCCATGTACACCTCCACACTCCCAGGCACACCCTCTGACACTTGGTACCCACTGACACCCCTGGCACACCCCTGACAGTCCCAGGTACATCTCTCCCACACTCCCAGGCACACCTCTGACACTCCCCTGGCACTTCTCTGACACCCCAGGCACACCTCCCTGACACTCCCAGGTTCTGCCCCTTCACCCCCCCTGATTCTCCCCTGACACCTCCAGGCATACCTCAGACACTCCCCAGGCACACCTCAGACAGTTCCCAGGCACACCTCTGACACTCCCCAGGGTACACCCCCAGACTCCCAGGCACACCTCCTCACACACCCAGGTACAACTCTCACACTCCCAGGGGCACTCCCTGTGACACTCCCTGGCACTTCTCTCACACTCCCCAGGCACACCTCAGACACCCCAGGCACACCCCAGACACCCTGCAAGCACACCCTCTGACACTCCCCAGGTACACCCTCAAACACTCCTAGGCACACCCCCACACACCACAGGCACAACTCTCACACTCCCAGGTACCCCAGACACTCCCTGGTGCTTCTCTGACACCCCAGGTGGCACACACCCCGAGACACCCCAGGTACACCCCAGACACTCCCCAGGCACACACCTTAGACCCCAGGCACACCCTGACACTCCCCAGGCACACACTGCTGACACTGGTCAGGCACACCTCTGTCACCCATGTACACACCTCCGACACCCCAGGCACACCTCTGGCACTGCCAGGTACTCCACCGACACTCCCCTGGCACACCACCGACAGTCCCAGGTACAACTCCGACACTCCCCAGGCACACCTCTGGCACTCCCCAGGCACACGTCCAACACTCCCAGACATCTCTCAGCACTCCCCAGGTACACCCTGACACTCCCCAGGTGCACCTGTGACACTCCCCAGGCACACCTGCACACCCCAGGCACACACCCCAGATACACCTCCAGGTAAACCTCTCTGACACTCCCAGGCACACCCATGACACTCCTAGGTACTCCTCTGTCACCCCCGATATACCTCTAACACCCAGGTGCACCGCTGACAGTCCCAGGTACACCGCTGACACTGCCAGCCACATCTCAGACACTGCCAGGTACACTCAGACACTGCCAGGTACAATACCCCAGACACTCACACAGGCACACCCCCAGACACCCAAGGTGCACCTCTGACACCTGGAAGTGCACCTCTCACACTCCCCACGCACACACCCTCTGGAAAACTCCCAGGTACACCTCAGACACTCCCAGGCACACCGCTGACACTCCCAGGCACACCTCTGACACTCCCAAGCACACCTCTGACACTCCCAAGCACACCTGACACCCCAGGTACACTCCTGACACTTAGGCACTCCACTGACACTCCCCTGGCACATCTCCTCTTGAAAGTCCTGCACACTGGACAGCTCCCCAGGTACACCCTGCTGACCCTCACAGGCACACCTCTTACCTCCCCAAGTGCACCTGACACCCCAGGCACACCTCTGACACTCCCAGGCACACTTCCAGACACCCCAGGCACACTGCTGACACTCCCCAGGCACACCTCTGACACTGCCATGCACCTCAGACACCCCAGGCACACCTCTGACACTCCCAGGCACACATCAGACACTCCCAGGCACACCGCTGACACTCACAGGCACACCTCTGACACTCCTGGGCAAACCTCTGACACTCCCAGGCACACCTCCTGACACCCCAGGTACACCTCCGACACCCCAGGTACACTCCTCACACTCCCAGGTATAACCTGACACTCCCAGGTAAAATCCCCTGATCCTCCAGGGTACACCCCCTGACACTCCCAGGTACACCTCTGATGCCATTCTAGGCATTCCTCTGACACTGCCTGGTACATCTCTGTCACCCTGTTCTGACACTCCCCTGGCACATCTCTGACACTCCCAGGTTCAATTCCTTTCACTCCCCTGATTCTCCCCTGACACACCTCCAGGCATGCCCTGCACACTCCTGGTGCACACCCTTTCACTCCTGGAGCCCCTCCCCCTGACACTCCCCAGGCACTCCCAGACTGCCAGGTTCACCAGACACTGCCAGGCACTGCACAATTCCCCAGGCATGCCCCAAGGTGCACCTCTGACACTTCCAAGTGCACCTCTGACACTCCCAGGCACACCTCTGACACACCTTGCAACCCCAGACACCCCAGGCACACCACATCCCAGGCATGCACCCCTGGACACTCCCAAGTACAATTCTCTGACACCCCACGTACACCTCCTGACACTCCCCAGGCACACCTCCGACACTCCCAGGTACACTTCTCGGCCACTCCCAGGCACACTTCCGACACTCCCCAGGTACAACCTGACACTCCCAGGCAAACCTCCTCCCATACCCTAGTTTACACCCCCATAATTTGGTGATGCCACCCCCTGACACTCCCAGGCACTCCACCGACACCCCCAGGTACACTTCTTACACTCCCCAGGTACACCTCCGACACTCCCCACTCCTCTGTCACTCTGACACACGTCTAACACTCCCAGGCACACCCTGACACTCCCAGGTAAACTCCTGTCAATCCCAGGCACACCTCAGACACTCCCAGGTACACCCCTGTCAATCCGCTACACCTCCCGTCACTCCCCAGGTACACATCTCTCTACACCCCCAGGTACACCTCCGACACCCCAGGCACAAACCCTGACACTCCAAGGTGCACTTCTGGCACCCCAAGTGCACCTCTGACACCCCAGGCACACATCTGACACTCCCAGGCACACCTGAGACACTCCCAGGCACACCGCTTACACCCCAGGCACACCTCTGACACTCCCAAGCACACCCTGACACTCACAGGTACACCTCCGACACCCCAGCCACACCTCCGTCACTCCCCAGGCACACATCTGACACTCCCAGGTACACCTGAGACACCCCAGGCACACCGCTGACACCCCAGGTACACCCCCTGACACTCCTGGCACACCCCTGACACCCCAGGCACACTTACACTCCCTGCACACCTGTGACACTCCCAGGTACACCTCTGACACCCCAGGCACACTTCTCACACTCCCCAGGCACACCTCTGACACTCCTAGGCACTCCTCTGTCACCCCTGATACACGTCTAACACTCCCAGGTACACCACTGACACTCCCCAGGCACACCGCTGACACCGCCAGGCACACCTCTGACACTCCATGCACACCTGACACTCCCAGGCACACCCCTGACACCCCAGGTACCCACTGACACTCCCTGGTACACCCCAGACACTCCCAAGTACACTCCTGACACTCCCAGGCACACCTCCTCTGAAACTCCCAGGCACACTCCTGACACTCCCCAGGCACTCCACTGACATTCCCTGGTACACCTCTGACACTCCCCAGGCACACCTCTGACACTCCCCAGGCACACCTTGACACTCCTGGGTACACCACTGTCACTCCCCTGATACACCTCGAACACTCCCAGGTGCACCGCTGATTCCCAGGCACACCGCTGACACTGCCAGGTAAACCTCAAACACTGCCAGGTACACTTCAGACACTGCCAGGTACACCTTAGACACTGCCAGGTACACCCCAGACACTGCCAGTACACCTCAGACACTCACAGGCATTTCTCAGACACTCCAAGGTACCTCTGACACTCCTAAAGTGCAATTCCTCTGACACTCCCAGGCACACCTCTGACACTCCCAGGTACACCTGAGACACTCCCCAGGTACACCTCTGACACTCCCAAGTAATAATTCTCTGACACTCCCAGGCACGCCTCCTGACACTCCCCAGGCACACCTGACACTCCCCAGGCACACCTCTACACTTGCGGCACACCTCCACACCCCAGGCACACCTTGACACTGCTGGGCACACCTCTGACACCCCAGGCACACCTCTGTCACTCCCCAGGCACACCTCTGACACTCCCAGGTACTCCACTGACATTCCCTGGTACACCCCTGACACTCCCAGGTACACCTCTGATATTCCCCAGGCACACCCCAGACACCCCAGGCACACCTCTCACACACCCCCAGGCACACCTCTGACACTCCCCAGGTACCTCTGTTACTCCCTGACACACGTCTAACACTTCCCAGGCACACCGCTGACACTCCCAGGTACACTGCTGACACCGCCAGGTACACCTCAGACACCGCCAGCACACCAGACACTGCCAGGTACACCCCAGACACTCCCAGGTACACCAGTCACCCAAGGTGCACCTCTGACACTCCCAGGCACACCACTGACACTGCCTGCACACCCTCTGACACTCCATGCACACCTCCGACACTCCCCTGGTACACCCCTGACACCCCAGTACCCACTGACACTCCCCAGGTACACCCAAGACACCCCAAGCACATCCCAGACACACCCCATGTACACCCTCACACCTGCAAGCACACCTCCGACACTCCCAGGTACACCTCTGACACTCCCAGGCACACATCTGACACCCCAGGCACACCTCTGACACTCCCAGGTACACCTGAAACTCCCAGGCACACCCCCAGACACCGCCAGGCACACCTCAGACACCTCAGGCACACCTCAGACACTCCAAGGTGCACCTCTGACACTCCCCAAGTGCACCTCTGACACTCCCCAGGCACACCTCTGACACTACCAGGCACACCCCAGACACTCCCAGGCACACCGCTGACACTCCCCAGGTACACCTCTGACACCCCAAGCACACCCCTGACACCCCAAGCACACCTCCGACACACTCCCAGGCACACCTCTGACACCCTAGTAGGCACCCACTGACACTCCCCACATTCCCCTGCGCCCAGGCACACCTCGCGACGGCTCCCCCAGGCACACTGCTGACCACAGGCACACCCCTGACCTCCCCAAGTGCACTCTGACACTCCCAGGCACACCTCTGACACCCCAGGTAAACCCAGACACTCCCCAGGCACTGCTGACACTCCCAGGCACACCTCTGACACTGCCAAGCACCCTCTGACACTCCCCAGGCACACCTCTGACACTCCCAGGCACACATCAGACACCCCCAGGCACACCACTGACACTCACAAGCAACCCTGACACTCCCAGGTACACCTCCGACACTCCCCAGGTACACCTCCGATACTCCCAGGCACACTTTCACACCCCATGTGCCACACCTCCGACACACTCCCCAGGTATAACTCCGACACCCCAGGTAAACCTCCTGATACTCCCCAGGTACACCTCTGACACTCCCAGGTACACCTCCCCACACCCTAGGTATTCCTCTGACACTGCCTGGTACAATCTCTGACACTCCCAGGCACACCTCAGACACTCCCTGGCACACCCTCTGACACTCCCAGGTTCACCTCTTTTCACTCCCTGATTCTCCCTGACACTTCCAGCAGGTACACCTCAGACACTCCCAGGCACCCTTTTTCACCCCCTGGTTCTCCCCTGACACTCCCAGGTACACCCCAGACACTGCCATGCCCACCTCAGACACTGCTGCACACCTCAGACACTCCCCAGGCACCTCAGACACTCCAAGGTGCACCTCTGCACACTTCCAAGTGCACCTCTGACACTCCCCAGGCACACCTCTGACACTTGCAAACCTCAGATTAATTCTAGGCACACTGCTGGACAATCCCAGGCACACCTCTGACACTCCCCAAGCACATCACACACTCCCAGGTGCACCTCCGACACTCCCCAGGCACACTGGACACCCAGGAACACTTCTCACACACTCCCAGGCACACCTCCGACACTCCCAGGTACAACTCCGACACTCCCAGTTAAAACTCTCCGGATACCCTAGTTACACCTCTGAAACCCCAGGCACACCTCTGACAGTCCCAGGCATTCCTCTGACACTCCCCTGGTACATCTCTGACACTCCCCAGGCACACTTCAGACACACCCTGCACACCTCTGACACACTCCCCAGGCACACCTCTTCACTCCCTGGTTCTCCCGTGACACTCCCCAGGTACACCTCAGACACCCCAGGCACACCTCAGACACCCCAGGCACACCTCTGACACCAGGCACACCCCTCAGACACTCCTAGGCAGACCCTCACACTCCCCAGCCACACCTCTCACACTCCCCAGGCACACCAGGCTGACGCTGCTGCCAGGCACACCTCTGTCACCCATGTACACCTGACACCCCAGGCACACACCCCTCTGACACTCCCCAGGTACCCACTGACACTCCCCTGGTACACCCCTGACAGTCCCAGGTACATCTCCGACACTCCTGTACACCTCTGACACTCCCCTGGCACTTCTCTGACACTCCCAGGTACACCTCCTGACACTCCCCAGGTTCACCTCTCACTCCCCCTGATTCTCCCCTGACACTTCCAGGTATACCTCAGACAATTCCCAGGCACACCTCAGACACTCCCAGGCACACCTCCTGACACTTGGTGCACACCACAGACTCTCCAGGCACACCTCTCACACACCCAGGTACAACTTCCCACACTCCCCAGGCACTCCTGTGACACTCCCCTGGCACTTCTCTGACACACCCCAGGCACACCTCAGACACCCCAGGCACACCTCAGACACTCCCCAGGCACACCCTCTGACACTCCCCAGGCACACCTCAAACACCCTAGGCACACCCTCTCACACACCCAGGCACAACTCTCACACTCCCAGGCACTGTGACACTCCTGGTGCTTCTCTGACACTCCCCAGGCACACCCCAGACACTCCCAGGCACCTCAGACACTCCCAGGCAGTTCACCTTAGACACTCCCAGGCACACCTCTGACACTCCCAGGCACACTGCTGAGACACTGTCAGGCACACCCTGTCACCCATGTACACCTCCGACACTCCCCAGGCACACCTCTGGCACTGCCAGGCACTCCACTGACACTCCTGGCACACCACTGACAGTCCTGCAAGCAACCTGACACTCCCAGGCACACCTCTGGCACTTGTACACGTCCAACACTCCCAGATACATCTCTAGCACTCCCCAGGTACATCTCTTGATTCCCCAGGTGCACCCAGACACCCCAGGCACACCTGCAGACACTCTAGGCACACCTCAGATACACCCAGGCAAACCTCTGACACTCCCCAGGCACACCATGACACTCCTAGGTACCCCTCTGTCACTCCCCTGATATACCTCTAACACTCCCAGGTGCACTGCTGACAGTCCCAGGTACACCGCTGACACTGCCAGTCACATCTCAGACACTGCCAGGCACACCCCAGACACTGCCAGGCACACCTCAGACACTCACAGGTACACCTCAGACACCCAGCACCTCTGACACCCGAAGTGCCCCTGACACCCCAGGCACACACCCAAACCCCAGGCACACCTCAGACACCCCAGGCACACCGCTGACACTCCCAGGCACACCTCTGACACTCCCAAGCACACCTCTGACACCCCAAGTACACTCCACACCCCAGGCACACCTCTGACACTCCTAGGTACTCCACTGACACCCCCTGGTACACCTCTGAAAGTCCCAGTGCACCCTGGACACTCCCCAGGCACACCGCCAGACCTCACAGTACACCTCTGACTCTCCCGGGTGCACCTCTGACACCCCCAGGCACACCTCTGACACCCCAGGCACACTTCAGACACTCCCAGGCACACCGCTGACACCCCAGCACACCTCACACTGCCAGGCACCTCTGGACACCTCAGGCACACCTCTGACACCCCAGGCACACATCAGACACTCCCAGGCACACCGCTGACACTCACAGGCACACCCTCTGACACTCCAAGTAAACCTCCTTGACACTCCCCAGGCACACCTCCGACACTCCCCAGGCACCTCCGGACACCCCAGGCACACTCTCACACTCCCAGGTATAACCTGACACTCCCAGGTAAACCTCCGATACCTCTAGGTACACCCTGACACTCCCAGGCACACCTCTGACACCCCAGGGCATTCCCTCTGACACTGCCTGGTACATCTCTGTCACCCCAGGCACACCCCAGACACTCCCTGGTACACCTCTGACACTCCCAGGTTCACCTCTTCTTTCACTCCCCTGATTCTCCCCTGACACCTCAGGCACACCCCAGACACCCAGGCACACCCTTTCCACTCCTGGTTCCTCCCTGACACCCCAGGTACACCTCAGACACTGCCAGGTTCACCCTGACACTGCCAGGCACACCCCAGACACCCCAGGCACACCTCAGACACCCATGCACCTCTGACACTCCAAGTGCACCTCTGACATCCCCAGGCACACCTCTGACACTCCAGGTAAACCCCAGACACCCCAGGCACACTGCTGACAATCCCAGGTACACCTCTGACACTCCCAAGTACACCTCTGACACTCCCACGCACACCTGACACCTCCCAGGTACACCTCCGACACTCCAGGCACACTTCTCACACTCCCAGGCACACCTCCGACACCCCAGGTACAACCTGACACTCCAGGTAAACCTCCTATACCCTAGTTACACCTCTGACACTCCCAGATACACCTCTGACACCCCAGGTACCCACTGACACACTTGCACACTTCACTCCCCAGGCACACTCCGACACTCCCAGGCACTCCCTCTGTCACTCCCTGATACACGTCTCAACACTCCCAGGCACCTCTGACACTCCCAGGTAAACCCCTGTCAATCCCAGGTACACCCCAGACACTCCCCAGGCACACCTCTGTCAATCCAAGCCACACCTCCGTCACTCCCAGCACTTCATACTCCCAGGTACACCTCCGACACTCCCCAGGCACACCTCTGACACCCCAAGGCACCTTCTGGCACCCCAAGCACCTCTGACACCCAGGCACACATCTGACACCCCAGGTACACCTGAGACACTCCCAGGTACACCGCTGACACCCCAGGCACACCTCTGACACTCCCCACACCCTCTGACACTCACAGGCACACCTCCTGACACTCCCCAGCCACACCTCCGTCACCCCACACATCTGACACTCCCAGGCACACCTGAGACACTCCCAGTACACCGCTGACACTCCCAGGCACACCCTGACACTCCCAAGCACACCTCTGACACCCCAGGCACACTCTTACACCCCAGGCACACCCCAGACACCCCAGGCACACCTCTGACACCCCACACCTCTCACACTCCCAGGCACACCTCTGACACCCCAGGTACTCCTCTGTCACCCCTGGATACATGCCCAACACTCCCCAGGCACACCACTGACACCCCAGGTACACCGCTGACACCGCCAGGTACACACCTCTGGACACTCCATGTACACCTCCGACACTCCCAGGTACACCCCTGACACCCCAGGCACTCCACTGACACTCCCTGGTACACCCCAGACACTCCCAAGTACACCTCTGACACTCCCAGGCACACCTCTGAAACCCCAGGCACACTCTGACACTCCCAGGTACTCCACTGACATTCCCTGGTACACCTCTGACACTCCCAGGCACACCTCTGACACTCCCAGGTACACCCTTGACACTCTGGGCACACCACTGTCACTCCCTTGATACACCTCTGAACACCCCAGGTGCACCGCTGATACCCCAGGCACACCTGCTGACACTGCCAGGTAAACCTCAAACACTGCCCCTCTGTTACTCCCTGATACGTCTAACCTCCCAGGTACACCGCTGACACTCCCAGGTACACCGCTGACACCGCCCAGGTACACCTCAGACACTGCCAGGTACACCTCAGACACTGCCAGGTACACCTCAGACACTCCCAGGTACACCTCAGTCACTCCAAGGTGCACCTCTGACACCTCCCAGGCACACCACTGACACTGCCAGGTACACCTCCTGACACTCCATGTACACCTCGACACTCCCTGGTACACCTGACCTCCCCAGGTACTCCACTGACCTCCCAGGTACACCCAAGACACTCCCAAGTACACATCCCAGACCTCCCATGTACACTTCTCACACTCACAGTACACCTCCAGACACTCCCAGGTACACCTCTGACCTCCCAGGTGCACCTCCTCCCAGGCACACCTCTGACACTCCCAGGGCACACCTCTGAAACTCCCAGGCACACCTCAGACACTGCCAGGTGCCACTCCAGACACTCTCAGGTACACCTCAGACACTCCAGGTGCACCTCCTGACACTCAAGTGCACCTCTGACACTCCCAGGCACACCTCTGACACTCCAGGCACACCTCAGACACTCCCAGGTACACCGCTGACACTCCCAGGTACACCTCTGACACTCCAAGCACCTCCTGACACTCCCAAGTACACCTCCGACACTCCCAGGTACACCTCTGACACTCCTAGGTACTCCACTGACACTCCCTGGTACACCTCTGAAGTCCCAGGTACACCTCAGACCTCCCAGACTGCTTGACCCTCACAGGTACACCTCACTCTCCCAAGTGCACCCTCTGACCCCCAGGGCACACCTCTGACCTCCCAGGTAAACCTCAGACACTCCCAGGTACACCGCTGACACTCCCAGGTACACCTCCTGACACTGCCAAGTGCACCTCTGACACTCCAGGCACACCTCCTGACACTCAGGTACACATCAGACCTCCCAGGTACACCGCTGACACTCCTGATGCAACCTCTGACCTCACAGGTGCACCTCCGACCTCCCAGAGTGCACCTCCAACACTCCCAGGATACCTTCTCACACTCCAGGCACCTCCGACACTCCCAGGTATAACTCTGACACTCCCAGGTAAACCTCCTGACACTCCTAGGCACCTCACACTGCCTGGTACATCTCTGCACTCCCATGTACATTTCTCACACTCGCAAGTACACCTCCGCCTCCCAGGTACACCTCTGACACTCCCAGGTACACCTCAGACACTCCTAGGTACCTCTCACACTCCCAGGTACAACTCACTCCAGGTACTCCTGTGACCTCCCTGGTACTTCTCCACACACTCCCAGGTACACCTCAGACACTCCCAGGTACCCTCAGACACTCCCAGGTACACCTTAGGACTCCCAGGCACACCTCTGACACTCCAGGTACACCGCTGACACTGCCAGGTACACCTCTGTCACTCCATGTGCACCTCCGACACTCCCAGGTACACCTCTGCTCAGGTACTCCACTGACACTCCCTGGTACACCCCTGACAGTCCCAGGTACAACTCCGCCACTCCAGGTACACCTCTGACACTCCCAGGTACGTCCAACACTCCCAGATACACCTCTGGCACTCCCAGGTACATCTCTGACACTCCAGGTACACCTGGGACACTCCAGGTACACCTGTGACACTCCCAGGTACCTCAGATACACCAGGTAAACCTCTGACACTCCCAGGTACACCTGACACTCTAGGTACTCCTCTGTCACTCCCTGATACACCTCTAACACTCCCAGGTGCACCGCTGACAGTCCCAGGTCTCCATGTACACCTCGGCACTCCCAGGTACACCTCTGGCACTCCCAGGTACTCCACTGACCTCCTGGTACACCCTGACAGTCCCAGGTACAATCGCCACTCCCAGGTACACCTCAGCCTCCCAGGTACACGTCAACACTCCCAGATACACCTCTGGCACTCCAGGTACATCTCTGGCCTCCCAGGTACACCTGGGACTCCAGGTACACCTGTGACCTCCCAGGTGCCTCAAGATACACCAGGTAAACCTCTGACACTCCCAGGTACACCTATGACACTCTAGGTGCTCTCTGGCCACTCCTGATGCACCTCTAACCCCAGGTGCACGCTGACGGTCAGGTACACCGCTGACACCTGATTACACCTCAGACACTGCCAGGTACACCTCAGACACTGCAGGTACACCTCAGACACTCACAGGTACACCACAGACACTCCAGGTGCCTCTGACATTCCCAAAGTGCACCTCACTGACACTCACAGGCACACCTCCCATTTCCCAGGTACACCTGACACACTCCCAGGTACACCTCTGACACTCCCAAGTACACCTCTGACCTCCCAGGTACACCTCCGACATGGTGCACCTCCGACACTCCCAGGTACACTTCTTACACTCCAGGTACACCTCCGACCTCCCAGAATTTTACCTCTGACTGCCAGAAAAAGATTGCCTCGACACTCCCAGATTTTACCTCTGTCCTCCCAGGTGCACCTCTGACACTCCCAGGTACTCCACTGACGTTCCCTGGTACACCCTGACATTCCCAAGGTACACCTCTGACATTCCCAGGTACACCCCAGACACTCCAATTTACCCCACTTCTCCACTCCCAGGTACCTCTGACGCCCTAGGTGCTCCTCTGTCACTCCTGATGCGTCGCACTCCCAGGTACACCGCTGTTCTCCCAGGTACACCGCTGACACCGCCAGGTACACCTCGAACTTACTGCCAGGTACACCTCAGACACTGCAGGTACACCTCAGACACTCCAGGTACACCTCAGTCACTCCAAGGTGCACCTCTGACCCTCCCAGGTACACCACTGACACTGCCAGGTACACCTCCTGACCTCCATGTACCTCCGACACTCCCTGGTACACCTGACTTTCAGTGCCTCCACTGAGCTCCAAGGTACTAGACACTCAGGGACATGCAGACACTCCCATGTACACTTCTCACACTCGCAAGTACACCTCCGACCTCCCAGGTACACCTCTGACACTCCCAGTTACACCTCTGACGCCAGATTGCACCTCTGACACTCCCAGGTACCTCTGGGCTCCCAGGTACCTCCAGACACTGCCAGGTTATGCCTCTGACACTCAGGTACACCTCAGACACTCAAGGTGCACCTCTGACACTCCACCGTGCACCTCTGACATTCCCAGGCACACCTCTGACACTCCCAGATTACCTCAGACACTCCCAGGTACACCGCTGAGACTCCCAGTGCCTCGAGCACTCCAAGTACACATCTGACACTCCCAAATTACACCTCAAACACTCCAGGTACCTCTGACACTCCCTAGTTACTCCACTGACACTCCTGGTACACCTCTGAAAGTCCCAGGTACACCTCAGACACTCCAGGTACACCGCTGACCCTCCTAGGTACACCTCTGACTCTCTCCCAAGTGCACCTCCTGACACTCCAGGCACACCTCTGGCCTCCCAGGTACATCAGACACTCCAGGTACACCGCTGACACTCCACAGGTGCACCTCTGGGACTCCCAGTACACCTCTGACCTCCAGATTGCACCTCCAACCTCCAGGTACACCTCGACACTCCAGATTTTGCTTCTCACACTCCAGGTGCACCTCCAACACTCCCAGGTAAACCTCCTATACTCTAGGTACACCTCTGACACTCCCAGGTACATCTGACACTCCTCGGTATTCCTCTGACACCTGAGGTACATCTCTGGCCTCCCAGGTACACCTCAGACACTCCTGGTACACCTCTGACCTCAGGTTCACCTCTTTCACTCCCTGATTCTCCCTGACACTTCAGGTACACCTCAGACACTCCAGGTACTCTGGCCTCCCAGGTACACCTCAGACACTCCCTAAATTTCTCACACTCCAGGTACAACTCTCCCACTCCCAGGTACTCTAGCCTGGCCTCCTGGTACTCTGACACTCCCAGGTACACCTCAGACACTCCAGGTACACCTCAGACACTCCCACATTACACCTTAGACACTCCCAGGCACACCTCTGACACTCCCAGGTACACCACTTTGGCTTTTTGCCAGGTACACCTTTGTCCTCCATGTACACCTCAACGCCAGGTACACCTCTGGCACTCCAAGTACTCACTGACACTCCTGAGCACCTGACGGTCAAATTTCGCTCCGACACTCCAAGATTGCCTCTGCACTCCAGGTACACGTCAACACTCCAAGACACCTCTTAAGGTTACATCTCTGACACTCAGGTAAACCTCTGACACTCCAGGTACACCTATGACACTCTAAGGTACTCCTCATCACTCCCATTTTACCTCTAACACTCCCAGGTGCACCGCTGACAGTCCCAGGTACACCGCTGAGCCACTGCCAGTTACACCTCAGACACTGCCAGGTACCTCAGACACTGCCAGTTACACCTCAGACACTGCCAGGTACACGCCTGAGACACTGCCAGGTACTATAGACACTCCAGGTACACCTCAGTCACTCCAAGATTTTACTCTACAGGTACACCACTGGCTTGCTGCCAGGGCTCTGACACTCCATGTACACCTCCGACACTCCCTGGTACACCCCTGAAGACACTCCAGGTACTCCACTGGCACTCCCATTTACACCCAGACACTCCAGGGACATGCCAGACCTCCCATGTACACTTCTCACACACTCGCAAATTACACCTCCGACTCCCAGATTACACCTATGACACTCCAGGTACACCTCTGGCTCCAGGTACACCTCAGCCTCCCAGGTACCTCTGAAACTCCAGGGTACACACGTCAGACACTGCCAGGTACACCTCTGACACTCTCAGGCCTCAGACACTCCAAGGTGCACCTCTGAGCACTCCAGTCTCTGACATTCCCAGGCACACCTCTGGCCACTCAGTTACTCTGAGCACTCCCTGGTACACCTCTGAAAGTCCCAGGTACACCAGACACTCCCAGGTACCGCTGACCCTCCTAGGTACACCTCTGACTCTCCCAAGTGCACCTCTGACACTCCCAGGCACACCTCTGACCTCCCAAGTACCTCAGACCTCCCAGGTACACCGCTGACCTCCAGGTACACCTCTGACACTGCCAGGCACACCTGGCCTCCCAGGTACACATCAGACACTCCAGGTACACCATGACACTCACAATTACCTCTGAGACTCCGTACACCTCTGACACTCCCAGGTACACCTCAACACTCCCAGGTACACCTCCGACACTCCCAGGTACACTTCTCACACACTCCCAGGTACACCTCGACACTCCCAGGTATAACTTCACGACACTCCCAGAGTAAACCTCCTATACTCCTAAGGTACACCTCTGGCTCCAGGTACCTCTGACCTCCTCAGTATTCCTCTGACACTGCCTGGTACATCTGACACTCCGTACACCTCAGACACTCCCTGTTACACACCTCCTGAGCCTCCCAGGTTCACCTCTTTCACTCCCTAATTCTCCCCTGACACTTCCAGGTACACCTCAGACACTCCAAATTTTACCTCTGACACTCAGGTACCACCTCAGACACTCCTAGGTACACCTCTCACACTCCCAGGTACAACTCTCACACTCCCAAGGTACTCCTGTGACACTCCCTGGTACTTCTCTGACACTCAGGTACACCTCAGACACTCCAAATTACACCTCAGACCTCCACGTACACCTTAGACACTCCGGGCACACCTCTGACCTCCCAGGTACACCGCTGACCTGCCAGGTACCTTTATCCTCCATGTACACACCTCAACACTCCCAGGTACACCTCTGGCACTCCAAGTACTCCACTGACACTCCCTGGTACACCCCTGACCAGTCCCAGGAACAACTCCGGCCTCCCAGGTACACCTCTGACACTCCAGGTACACGTCCAACACTCCAAGATACACCTCTGACACTCCAGGTACATCTGACACTCTCAGGTACACCTGTGACACTCCCAAGGTACACCTGGGCATCCCAGGTACACCACGCCTCTCCCAGGGTACACCTCTGACACTCCAGAACACCTCTGATACTCCCTGGGTACTCACTGTCACTCCTGATACAAATCTAACGCCTCCAGGTGCACCGCTGGCCTCTCCAGGTACACCGCCCCGACACTGCCAGTTACACCTCAAACACTGCCAGGTACACCTGGTTACTGCCAGGTACACCTCAGACACTCCCAGGTACACCTCAGACCTCCAGGTGCGCCTCTGACCTCCAAGTGCACCTCTGACACTCAGGCACACCTCTCACACTCCAGGTACACCTGAGACACTCCAGGTACACCTTGGCCTCCCAGTACACACCTCCGACACTCCAGGTACACTTCTTGCTCAGGTACACCTCCGACACTCCCAGGTACCTCTGACACTCCAGGTACACCTCTGACACTCCCAGGTACACCTCTGTCACTCCCAGGTACACCTCTGACACTCCAAGGTACTCCACTGACATTCCTAGTGCACCCCTGGCAACACTCCAGGTACACCTCTGACTTTCCCAGGTACACCCCAGACACTCTCAGGTACTTCTCACACTCCAGGTGCACCTCTGACACCCTAGGTACTCCTCTTTCACTCTGATACACCTCTAACTGCTCCCAGATGCACCTCCGACTTGCTCAGGTACCTCTCATACTCCCAGGTACACCGCTGACACTGCCAAGGTACACCTCTGTCACTCCTGGTACTCCTCCGACACTCCCAGGTACACCTCGGCCTCCAAGGTACTCTGACACTTCCATGTACCTCTGAGTCCAGGTACACCTCCGACACTCCCAGGTACACCTCTGACACTCCTGGTAGCCTCTGGCCTCCCAGGTACACATAGACACTCCCAGGTACACCTCAGACACTCCCAAGAGTACACCTTAGACCTCCCAGGCACACCTCTGGCCTCCCTGTTACACCCTCACACTCCAGGTACTCCACTGACTCCCAGGTACACCCCAGACACTCCCAAAGTACATCCCAGACCTCCCAGGTACACTTCTCACACTCGTGCACCTCCGACACTCCATGTACACCTCTGACCTCCCAGGTGCACCTCCTAACCTCCCAGGTACACCACAACCAGGTACACCTCTGGGCTTCCCAGGTACACCCAGCCTCCCAGGGGTATTCCACTGACTTGTCCCTGGTACAGTGGTACACCTCTGACACTCCCAGGAACACGTCCAACACTCCCAGATACACCTCTGACACTCAGGTACATATCGACAATCCAGGAACGCCTCTGACCTCCCAGGTACACCTCTGGCCTCCCAGGTGCACCTCGACACTCCCAGGTACACCTCTGACACTCCCTGGTACTCCTGACCTCCCTGGTACACCTCAACAGTCCCAGGTACACCTCAGACACTCCCAGGTACACCGCTGACACTCCCAGGTACACCTCTGACTCTCCCAAGTGCACC